>NC_058082.1:501726493-501855086 GCF_014858855.1 Bufo gargarizans
CCTCCCACTTTTGGGGGGGAGAAGTGCGTCTTATAGGGTGAAAAATACGGTAGGTAAAGCTTTTTTTTCTTCCAAGATCAGATGCTTGAAGGTGTTTGACAGCTTCCAAAGATTAGTGGTAGGCTCTAGGGAAAACTGAATGCCTTGTTGGCAGTAATTAGACACTATAGGTGGCTTAGGCTACTTTCACACTAATGTTTTATGCGGATCCGTCATGGATCTGCAAAAACGCTTCTGTTACAATAATACAACCGTGTGCATCCATCATGAACGGATCCGGTTGTATTATGTCTTATATAGCCATGACTGATTCGTCATGAACACCATTGAAAGTCAATGGGGGACGGATACGTTTTCTATTGTCAGAGAAAGCGGATCCGTCCCCATTAACTTACATTGTGTGTCAGGACGGATCCGTCTTGCTCCGCACCACATCGCAGACAGAAAACAGCTGCTTGCAACCTTATTTTTTCTGCAATGGGAGCTCAACCAAATGGAACGGAATGCATTTTGGTGCAGTCCTTTTTGTTCAGTTTTGTCCCCATTGACAATGGCGACAAAACGGAAGCGTTTTCTTCCGCTATTGAGATCCTATAACAGATCTCAAGAGCGGAATTCAAAATGCTAGTGTGAAAGTAGCCTTAGATATTGTCTGTCTTACCAGGAGAACAACATTTGTAGTATTGTACTTTAGTGGTCTTTTTTAGGCAGTCAAATAGGTGTTTACCGTAAATGACATCCTCAGTTACGCAGCTGACCCAGGAGGTACCATTTCTCCTTACGGAAAGTGCCTAGTAGGGGTAAGGAGTCTTATAGGCCATGTAATACTCTTCTAGCAAAAAGTATGCAAATCGTCTCGCGTTCCAGAACAAATAAGTAAGGGTACTTTCAAACTAGCATTAGAAGAATCCAGCAGGCAGTTCCGTTGCCGGAAATCCATATGTAAACGGATACCATTTGTTTCTGGATTCGGATGCGGATCCGTCTGACAAATGCATTGAAATACCGGATCCGTCTCTCTGGTGTGATCCGGAAAAACGGATACGGTATTTATTTTTTTCACATTTTTTAAAGGTCTTCAAATGCTAGGACCGGAAAACCGGATCCGTCAATGCGGCAGTTTCCTGAACACTTGGTACCCGATCCGGCATTAATACTTTTCAATGGAAATGAATGCCGGATCTGGCATTCCGACGTGTGTTCCGGAATTTTGCCAGGAGAAAATACTGCAGCATGCCAAATACCGTAAAAGGGAAGAAACGGAAAACATCCTGATGCATACTGAACGGAATGCTTTCCATTCAGAATGCATTAGGACAAAATTGATGCGTTTTTTTCCCGGTTTTGAGCCCCTATGACGGAACTCAATACCGGAAAACTTTAACGCTAGTGTGAAAGTACCCTAAGCTGTGTCTGTGGTAGCTATGCTATAAGTTAGTGTTTGACCAGTTCTTGAGTCATAACTCAGGATTATAGCCAAGCCAGTATCTCATCTGCAGATGGCTTTTTTTTTTTTTTTTTTTTTGGGTGACTAATCAGTGCAGAGCAGAGAGAACTGAAGAATTGGTCGGATAGGTCAGCCGCACACATCCGGGTTCTGCTCTGAATGGACAGCTGTTCATGACCCCATGATAATACTTTTGCCCACATTTATGAAGAGTTTACACCAGATTTTGGGATAAACTAAAAATGTTTAAAAATAAGTGATGACATAGACTTTCTTGTCTTTTACCCAGTTTGGAAAGAAACCCCCCAAAAAACCTCTGTCCTCCAAGGGAGACACAGGCTAGATTTCTTAACTAGAATAGGTGGAAATGGTGCAGTGTAGCTATGAATGTACTCCTTTTCTTATACGGTATATCGTAGGTAAAAATGTGCCAAGTCTTAGAAAATGGCCATAACATGAAATAGTTCTGCCAACATAAAGGAAATATTCAACGCACATCATACGTATCTCTGCTTCTATCTGTGAGATGGCTGTTCACATGTACATGTGTCCAGAACTTTTGAGGAACAGTAAATATCTCATCATATGTGGGCTCACTTCTGCCCACGCATATCCAACCATTGTAATAGTGCAGTGTTTTGTTCATGAATGTTTTGAAATGTCTAAAAGTTATTTGAAATTCAGTACAGCATATAGAAACGCCAGATCTGTCGTTTTTTCCCAGAACTCACTTATCCAGCATGACAGTAGTGCTATTGTTCTCAAAAATGGGCTTTCATGCCTAATTACTGTACAAAGCTGGATGTCCTAGCTAGCAGATCTCAAGACTGCATGCTTGCATTATTAAAGAACAATAATAATGTTATTGCCACCGTACCCGCTTCCTGAAGATAGTCTATCCCAAGTCCACCTTTACCAATTGGATGGTGATGACCTTGTCCACCTATATCAGCTCTCTTCTGCTTTTACATGGTTGCAAGTCTCTCTGGTTTCTACCAACATGCCATTTAAACTTACGTGTAATAATTTATTTGACTACCTGTTTAAGGGCTCTTTCACACCTGCGTTGTTCTTTTCCGGCATAGAGTTCCGTCGTCGGGGCTCTATGCCGGAAGAATCCTGATCAGGATTATCCCTATGCATTCTGAATGGAGAGAAATCCGTTCAGGATGCATCAGGATGTCTTCAGTTCAGGACCGGAACATTTTTTGGCCGGAGAAAATACCGCAGCATGCTGCGCTTTTTGCTCCGGCCAAAAATCCTGAACACTTGCCGCAAGGCCGGATCCGGAATTAATGCCCATTGAAAGACATTAATCCGGATCCGGTCTTAAGCTAAACGTCGTTTCGGCGCATCACCGTATCCGACGTTTAGCTTTTTCTGAATGGTTACCATGGCTGCCAGGATGCTAAAGTCCTGTTTGCCATGGTAAAGTGTAGTGGGGAGCGGGGGAGCAGTATACTTACCGTCCGTGCGGCTCCCGGGGCGCTCCAGAATGACATCAGGGCCCTCCACGCGCATGGATGACGTGATTACATGGACACATCATCCATGCGCATGGGGCGCTCTGACGTCATTCTGGAGCGCCCCGGGAGCCGCACGGGCGGTAGGTATACTGCTCCCCACTACTACTATGGCAAACAGGACTTTAATAGCGTCCTGGGTGCCATAGTAACACTGAACGCATTTTGAAGACGGATCAGTCTTCAAATGCTTTCAGTTCACTTGCGGTGTTACAGATCCAGCGTGTAATTCCGGCAAATGGAGTACACGCCGGATCCGGACAACGCAAGTGTGAAAGAGCCCTAAATGTATTAGCTGAAGCCCCTCTGCTTTTCTTTTTGCCCTTTTTTTTACTATTAATATTGCTATAATTTTTTGAACATGAGCAGATGTGCACCATTCATGAGGCAACTTCACCTCAGGTCGCACCTTTCTATGACTCCTGGTGGGCATCATTTTCATAGGTATACCAATCCCTACACCAGGCATCCTCAAACTGCGGCCCTCCAGCTGTTGTAAAACTACAACTCCCACAATGCCCTGCTGTAGGCTGATACCTGTAGGCTGTTCTGGCCTGCTGGGAGTTGTAGTTTTGCAACAGCTGGAGGGCCGCAGTTTGAGGATGCCTGCCCTACACCTTGCCTTTTACATTTTGAGAAGAAAGTGGAGCACCATTTTTATCTCAGGCAGCTGTTGCAGTAATACGACCTTGGGCTCACCCGATACCAAGACAAGGCCATTTTCTACGGTTTTTCCCTACTGCCAATGTTTCCAGTAGCTCTCTGTTCAGTTTTGCTGTGTAGACTGAGATTCAGCAGAGGAACTTTTCATAACGTGAGAGATACGTGGGACTGCAAGAGACCTAGATAAGGTGATATACCAACTCTCAGACAAAAAAGACGCTTTGCGACATTGCAAGTCTTACATGTGGGATGCTGAGACTCTGCAGGAATCCCTGGTAGTGTTTAACACACAGCATATATACACTATAGGTGTGTCTTTATGAAATGAAGGAATGGCAGTCACCAATGCTTACAACAAAGGATTTATTTTATTAATTTAAAGGATAACTGTCACACTTAGACCCTAATTTCAATTTTCATATATGTAGTTACTAATAACATGATATTCCAGAATCAGTTACTATTAGACTGACTTGCCCCATATTTAATAAGATTCAGCCCTTAGCAACCAGTCTGCATAAAACTGCAATTTCACTATTCAGCTAAGATGGCCGCCACTGCCCTCACCCTGAGGCTAATCCCACCTGCCCTCACTAGCCAGTAACAATAGCCCCCCAAAAGTGTCAGTAACCAGAGCCCTCCCCCTAAAGGGTTAATCTCCTGCAGCACAAAGGGGTCCTCTTACCACATGTTGCTTTCATTTATACACTGAGCAGACAGCAGATCTCCCTTCCCTGGTCTGCGCTGCTTCCACTCTGCATTCTCCAAGTCTGCTGAGTGAGGGAGCGTCTGCCAAGCGCAGGGACAGGGAGAAGTGCACACAGCCCAGGCACTGTTATCAGCTGCTGGGGAGGACCTGGCTTTAATCATTTACTTACAGTCCCTGGCTGTCTGTAATGTGACCTTGCATGCTGCGTGCTTCTAGGTAGGTGATAGGCTGATAGGTGTGATCAAAAATATACCAAACTTGCAGTTATGAGTCCAGTATGTTCATGAGGGGAGCACCCCACCCATCTGTCCTAGCCTGCTCCCCCCCCCCTCCCCCTTACCCATCCAGGCCTCTCAGTCGTTTTAGATGGCTGGCTATTATTATTATTATTTATTTAAAAGCTCCATCAATTCCATGGCGCTGTAAATTAAGAGGGGTTTACACATAATATAAAATACAAGAAACTATTAACAGACTGGTACAGAGGGGGAGAGGACCCCAGCCCACAAGAGCTTAAAGTGTAACTGCCATTCTATTTTTGCGTAATGTATAGGGGCAGTGATGCTGACCATTTTTGTAATATACTTTAATTACTGAAATTGTACATTTCTATTAGTAAAATAGCTGTAAAGTGGTGCATTTTGAACGCTCCTCTGTCTTCTGTTTACATAACTGTGGAGACTTCGTCAACACTGACCGAGGAGACAGAGGAGCGCTGCTAAGGCTCAAAATGGGCCACTTAACAGCAATTTTTCTAATAGAAATGTATGATTTTACAATATGGGATAAGTGGCTCTCCGCCAGGGCCGGGTCCTCCTCCCCTGGGCCTGTCTAGACTTCCCTTGCGATTGGGGGGGGGGGGGGAGGGCTGAGAGACTGGATAGTCGTATCTGGGTAGGAGTTAGATATGACAGGAATCGGAACAGGTTGGACTGGAGAATAATTCAGGAGCCCTGACTGAGTAGCTACCGTAGGTATGTATATGGACAAGACCTACATGGGATGGCTATGTTTTTGTTGATTATCAGATGATAAGTATGATCAGGTGTAATACTTTTGTTACAAATGGCGTACCGTCTCTTCGCTAGGGGGTGGGGGGGTTGGAGGGGATTATGGGGGCTTACTTAATGGCTCTGTATATCATTTTTATAGCTTGCTACAATATTACTTGTATTGAAGCAGTCCCTATTGCTTGCACAGTTTTGAAAAATGTGTTTAATAAAAAATATCTGATTTTAAAAGTATGGTCAGTATCACTACACATTACAAAAATAGAATGCCAGTTACACTTTTTAAAATCTACAAGAGAGCTTAGAATCTATCTATAATACATAGCAGCCTGTCAGACACTGGAGGGCATAGGGCATAGCTACAGAGTGAATGAGTCTGCTGTAATCTTGGATCACTCCTATTTGCCAAATAGCACAACATTTTTAGTTATTTAAAAAAAAAAAATTATGTAGGGAGGCGTAGTCTCATGACAGACCCGCTTTAGAGGGGTTTTCCAAGTAATTTTTTTTGTTCTTTTGTATGTTTCTAAGTAAGCAGATGTAAGTGGTTTTCCTTTCACTTAGTTAGGTCCATATATATTTGGACAGATACAACATTTTTCTACTTTTTGTTCTCTACATTACCACAATGGATTTTGAACAAAACAATTCAGATGCAGTTCAGACTTTCAGCTTTAATTCAGTGGGTTAAACAAAATGATTGCATAAAAATGTGAGGAACTAAACTCAATCCCTTCATTTCAAGATGCGCAAAAGTAATTGGAAAAATTTAATAATTGTAAATAAAATGTTAATTTCTAATACTTGATTGAAAACCCTTTGTTGGCAATGACTGCCTGAAGTCTTGAACTCATGGACATCACCAGACGCTGTGTTTCCTCCTTTTTAATGCTCTGCCAGGCCTTTACTGCAGCGGTTTTCAGTTGTTGTTTGAGCACACAGCATGTCTCTGAAAACCCCAGAATTCATCCGGCTGCTTCTGTCCTGTGTCACATCATCAATAAACACTAGGGACCCAGTGCCACTGGCAGCCATGCATGCCCGAGCTATCACACTGCCTCCGCCGTGTTTTACAGGTGATGTGGTATGCTTTGGATCATGAGCTGTACCATGCCTTCGCCATACTATTTTCTTTCCATCATTGTGGTAGAGGTTGATCTTGGTTTCATCTGTCCAAAGAATGTTCTTCCAGAAGTGTGCTGGTTTTTAAGATGTGTTTTTTTTTTTTTTTTAATAGCAAAGTCCAATCTAGCCCTCTTATTATTGAGGCTTATGAGTGGTTTGCACCGTGCAGTAAATCCTCTGTATTTATTTTCATGCAGTCCTCTCTTTATGGTAGATTTGGATATTGATACACCTATATCCTGGAGAGAGTTGTTCACTTAATTGGCTGTTGTGAAGGGGTTTCTCTTCACTATGGTAATTTATTCTGAGATCATCCACCACTGTTGTCTTCTGTGGACGTCCAGGTCTTTTTGCATTGTTGAGGTCTCCAGTGCTTTCTTTCTTTCTCAGGATGTACCTAACTGTAGATTTTGCCACTCCTAATAGTGTAGCAATTTCTTGGGTGTTTTTTTTCTGTTTTCTCAGATGAAGGATGGCTTGTTTCACCTGCATTGAGAGCTCCTTTGACCGCATGTTTGCTTCTCAGCAAAATCTTCAAAATGCAAGCACCACACCTCAAATTGACTCCAGGCTTTTTATATGCTTAATTAAGAATGAAATAATAAAGGAATTGCCCACAACTGCCCATGAAACAGCATTTGAGTCAATTGTCCAATTACTTTTGGTCTCTTTTAAAAACAGGGTGCCACATGTAAAGGAGCTGAAACTCCTAAACCCTTCATCCAATTTTAATGTGGATATCCTCAAATCAAAGCTAAAAGTCTGGACTTTATGTCCATGTCCATTATATAGCTATAACTTGAATATGTTTTAGTAAACGGGTGAAAGAAAAACTAAATTTGTGTCAGTATCCAAATATAGTTGGACCTAACTGTACATCATCTACAGTGGCCCCGTTCTCCTAGTTAGCATTGCGTCAAATGACCTGTGATGTTAGCTTCTTTCTCTGCTCTGATGCCATTCCGTGCACAACCCTGAGGGTGCAGGAGGAGCAAGTCTGTCTCTGTGTGCAGAAAATTACTGTGAAGGCTGTGCTGCACTACCCAATCTGCTGACTGAGCTGTCTGCCCTGTGTCTCCTATCCCACTGGATTCTTCAGCAAAGTTTAACCCCTTCTACCATCAGCAGCACAGACTCGGGGCTGGAGGCTCTGCCTCGGGTACTGAGCAGCTACATAGTTTCCTCTTGTCCAGGCAGTGAAGAGACAAATGCTGTGCACAGGATCCTCCCTCCCTGCTCATCCTGCAAACACAGAGCCGACAAAGACTGGAGGAGTCTTCTCCTTTGTACTCTTCTGCTTGCTGTGAGGAAGTGTCTGCAGAGGATTGCACAGAAACCGGTAGGAGCAGTGGCGTACCCAGAAATGACTCCTCCAGCAACTTCTTTGCAACCTTCTCCTCTCGTACGACCTCCACTCTTGTGGCTAGTCAAGATCACGCCCTCAGACCAAGCCTGGAAGCCGCTCAGTCCTTTTCTTAAAGTGTCTCTGTATATAATGTCATTGTATAATACTGTTGAGGGGACTCTGACAATAAAATCTTTCAGTCCTCCTCCTGGGTGGGCCACTTCTTAGTTCGGGCCCCAAAGCAGCCACTTCTCCTGCTTCCCTTATAGTTACACCCCTGGGTAGAAGGGGAGATCCTGTGTGGATCAGCAGTGTTATTGTATTGTACAGCTGGGACTTGTAGTCCCACACATACAACATGAGTATCCCAGCAGTCAGACTGCAGGCAGAGGGAGGGGAAAGGCAGTCTTTGTTGACACTCACAAATATTCATGAGGAAAACCCCAGAGTTTGTTTTTATGCGCTCCCAAAGCTTGGCAATTACATGTCAACAAAGGGGCCAGAATAGAACTAGGAAAATAAGTAATTAGAATTATTTTTTTTGCCTAAAACCATCAAATTAGCGGACTATCAAATTTACTGTGTTTTTATTTTATTTGTTTTACATAACTCGGAGAACCCCTTATCAGTGGTAAGTATAGTACAAAGATATTTGGTGGATATCATGATTGTGGAATTATTTTATGCATCTGGGGATGGCCACGTCTATGGGGGGGCATCTGGGGATGTCCACGTCTATGGGGGGGCATCTGGGGATGTCCACGTCTATGGGGGGGCATCTGGGGATGTCCACGTCTATGGGGGGGCATCTGGGGATGGCCACGTCTATGGGGGGCATCTGGGGATGGCCACGTCTATGGGGGGGCATCTGGGGATGGCCACGTCTATGGGGGGGCATCTGGGGATGGCCACGTCTATGGGGGGGCATCTGGGGATGGCCACGTCTATGGGGGGCATCTGGGGATGGCCACGTCTATGGGGGGGCATCTGGGGATGGCCACGTCTATGGGGGGCATCTGGGGATGGCCACGTCTATGGGGGGGCATCTGGGGATGGCCACGTCTATGGGGGGGCATCTGGGGATGGCCACGTCTATGGGGGGGCATCTGGGGATGGCCACGTCTATGGGGGGGCAACTGGGGATGGCCACGTCTATGGGGGGGCATCTGGGATGGCCACGTCTATGGGGGGCATCTGGGGATGGCCACCTCTATGGGGGGGCATCTGGGGATGGCCACGTCTATGGGGGGGCATCTGGGATGGCCACGTCTATGGGGGGGGCATCTGGGGATGGCCACGTCTATGGGGGGGGCATCTGGGGATGGCCACGTCTATGGGGGGGCATCTGGGGATGGCCACGTCTATGGGGGGGGCATCTGGGGATGGCCACGTCTATGGGGGGGCATCTGGGGATGGCCACGTCTATGGGGGGGGCATCTGGGGATGGCCACGTCTATGGGGGGGGCATCTGGGGATGGCCACGTCTATGGGGGGGGCATCTGGGGATGGCCACGTCTATGGGGGACATCTGGGGATGGCCACGTCTATGGGGGGGCATCTGGGGATGGCCACGTCTATGGGGGGCATCTGGGGATGGCCACGTCTATGGGGGGGGGCATCTGGGGACGACACATAGCATCTTATGCTATGTGTCATCCACAGATCCCCACCTTAACAGTGTCCCTGTGTAGTGAATGACCCCCAATACAGGGGGTGGGGGTCTGCACCTTGTTTTGTAATGGCAGCGGAGCCCGGTGCCGTTACTGTATTCTACTACATCGGGTCCCGCTCACTGTAGTAATCATATAGGCAATATTAAACTGTAAATTCATTACACTGCCGGCTCCCGCCCACTCACCAGGCCTCCTGCCTGCTATGGAAGTTAGTAGTTAGTACCGTACTACAGCCTGGATGAATGAATTTACAGTTTAACATTGCCTATATGATTACTACTGTGAGCGTGGCCCGGTGTAGTAGAATACAGTGACTGTACCAGGCCCTGCTGCCATTACAAAACAAGACGCCGGCCCCCAGTCCCTCCCCCCTCCCGCTGATACATACGCCAGCCGCGCTGTGCAGCAGTGCGGCAGAGATGTATCAGTAAAAATTGCAGCATTCTCCCTATAAGACGCAGTGCTATTTTTCCCCCACTTTTTTTTGGGGGGGGGGGGAGTGCGTCTTATAGGGCGAAAAATACGGTAATTATGACACAATTAATTGAGAAGGGGTCTTCAAATGTTTACGCACTTTTATATACTCATATAATCAACCCCTTCACGCAATATCACGTACATGTACGTGGGGAAATGTGGTGCCTTACCGCATTTCCACATACACTGTCCGTCCGTCAAGACACCTGTCGCTCCAGCCTGTCCGTCCGTCAAGACACCTGTCGCTCCAGCCTGTCCGTCCGTCAAGACACCTGTCGCTCTAGCCTGTCCGTCCGTCAAGACACCTGTCGCTCCAGCCTGTCCGTCCGTCAAGACACCTGTCGCTCCAGCCTGTCCGTCCGTCAAGACACCTGTCGCTCCAGCCTGTCCGTCCGTCAAGACACCTGTCGCTCCAGCCTGTCCGTCCGTCAAGACACCTGTCGCTCCAGCCTGTCCGTCCGTCAAGACACCTGTCGCTCCAGCCTGTCCGTCCGTCAAGACACCTGTCGCTCCAGCCTGTCCGTCCGTCAAGACACCTGTCGCTCCAGCCTGTCCGTCCGTCAAGACACCTGTCGCTCCAGCCTGTCCGTCCGTCAAGACACCTGTCGCTCCAGCCTGTCCGTCCGTCAAGACACCTGTCGCTCCAGCCTGTCCGTCCGTCAAGACACCTGTCGCTCCAGCCTGTCCGTCCGTCAAGACACCTGTCGCTCCAGCCTGTCCGTCCGTCAAGACACCTGTCGCTCCAGCCTGTCCGTCCGTCAAGACACCTGTCACACACTCCCATGTGGATTTGTGCCACCTATAATTGTAAAATAATACATTAATTAACCTCTTTTTAATAAACCCCAACAAGGATATTGGCACTACTCCATGCCCCATACTAGACCCCTCTATATAATTTTCAGCCTCCTGATCATCGCCAGCCATTTGTGCTACCTGTAACACCTGTCAATAACTGCCAAGTGACTCGGGGAGTTTTTGTCCTAAAGGATATACAGCATTTTAGTTTGCTGTTCAATCAAAAAAAATATATATATATATCTACGTTTGTTTACAGTTTAAAATGACTAAACGGCTTTTCACTGGTGAAGAAGCATATGCCGTACTTTTTGAGGACACTGACTCCAACAGTGGAGATGAAGTGACATTTTTAGTTTCATCTTTCTCAAATGAGAAAGGCGTCCTAAGGGTAGTGTGAAGTCGCAGTTCCGTACAAGTGACTCTTCATGGATCCCCGCAGATAACTATGTGCCCCAGGTGTCTGAATTTACAGCCACTCCAGGCATCAATGTAGATACCACAGGTTTCAGTGAAATAATTTTTTTTCTAATTATCCTTCACTAATGACCTAATTAACTTCATGGTGGAACAAACAAATATATATGTAGAGCAATTTATTGCCTCCCACCCAGACCGTTCTCTTTCAAGGCTCCACAAATGGATCCCAACTGACATGACAGAAATGCAAAAGTTTTGGGGACTTCTCCTAAGCATGGGCATTATTAAAAAAAAAACATGCCCTGGACCCGTTTCGAAGCTATTCAAAGATTTCTACACTTCATTTGTACATTTCTACAGCAATAATAATAAATGCCCACCCCCCAAGCGACCCCAGTTTTGACAGACTCTTTAAAATTAGGCCAGTGATTGACCACTAAAATTCCAAATTTGGTAAAGTATATACCCCCTAAAAATGCCTCTCAGTGGATGAATCATTGGTCCACTTCAAAGGCCGATGACATTTCCGCCAGTACCTGCCCAATAAAAGGGCATGCGCCGAGCCCAGTGACAAATTTAAAGCTACTGCCCTCAGGAGCTTCTACATCGCACAGGCAGTCTGCGGTACTACGCCTGCATGAGTTCGGGTGTGGGCAGTTGCTTATGCTGGAAGAGGCGTGCTTGGGCTCTAAAGGAAGGCGGGCTGGGCACTGTACGGGGGAATTACTGGGCTCCAGAGAAGGATAATAACGCCCCTCTGGGCACCTTGGACACTCATTTGCATGACATAAAAAGTGGATTTTATCGCTAATGAAACCATGAAACAAAAAATGAAGATTACAGCAAGAAATAAGCTATTATATTGTACGGCAGTACTAACACCTTAATATGCTCAAACCAGGTGACAGATTCCCTTTAATAAATGTTTCTGCCTTCTGTGAGACACCTGTTTGCTGAAAAGTACTGTTTCCACCACTTAAAATGTTCGTACAGGGGTGCCCTTTCCTCAGTGGGGTCACTTCTTGAGGTTTTTAATTTATGGGTACCCCAGGAATCTTTTAAATGCGACATGGCACCTAAAATCAATGTCTGCCAAATCAGGTCAGCAAAATCCATATTTTGCTGTTTGACTCTAGAGCCCTGCTGTGCACCCATACATCATTTTTTTAGCACATATGGGGTGCTGCCGTATTTGGGGGGAAATGGGGAACAAAATGTTGGGTGCATGTTGTCCTGTTACCCCCTGTGAAAGTGAAACATGTGGGTGTAAAGCAACTTTTTCAGTAAAAAATTTTAATTTTTCCTTTTCACAGCCAAGTGTTTCCTAATTCTGTGAAACAGCTGATGGGTCAAAGTGCTCGCTACACACTTTAAAATATTCCTTGGGGGGGTTTAGTTTCTGGAATGTGGTCACTTTTTGGGGGTATCCACTGTAGGGCACCTAAGAGTGTCTTCATATGCGACATTGCTCCCAATTACCTTTCCAGCTAAATCAGCTCTCCAAAAGCCACATGGTGCTCCTTCCACTCTGAAGCCTGCTGTGCGCCCATACATCCTTTTTTGAGCACATGGGGTGTTTCTATAAACTCCAGATTCAGGGTAATAGATTTTGCATTATATTTGGCTGTTAACCCTTGGAGTGTTGCAGAAAAAATAGATTAACATTTTAAATCTGCTAAAAAAAAGTGTAATTTTCTTTATTTAATTCCCATTTTCCTTTAATTCTCGTGGGGCACCTAAAGGGTTAACAACGTTTGTAAAATCAGTTTTGATTAATTAAATATTTTGACTCAATTTTACCACTGTCATGAAGTACAATATGTGACGAGAAAACATTCTCAGAATGGCCTGGATATGTAAAAGCGTTTTAAAGTTATTACCACGTAAAGTGACATATGTCAGATTTGCCAAATTAGGCTGTGTCCTAAAGGGGTTAAGGTTTACCAACTTTTTAAAGCTATCAGTAAAAATATGTTTGGTTGACCATGTAGCCACTGATGCTCCACTGCTTTTACATCATCACATGAAAATCTTCTTCCCCTTTAAAGGGGATGTCTCACTTCAGCAAGTGTCATTTATCATGTAGAGCAATGGTCCCCAACCTTTTTTGCACCAAGGACCAGTTTCATGCAAGACAATTTTCCCAGGGACCGGGCGGGGTGGGGCTTACGGGGTGGGTGGGGCTTATGCGGGTGCTGGTCGGCGCTGACTGATTCACGCGCATAACAAAACACAAGGTGCATATTAAAATATATAACACTTAATAACGATTACATTTATTATTAAAATGTGACTCAACTCACCATAATGCAGAATCGGTGTGAAATAGGCCTTACTATTACATTGCTCTCTCCCTGCCTTTATTTCAGGCTGACATGGTAACTATACTTTGGCTGCACAACACTGACTAGGGTCTAGTGGTCACTGGGCTCTCCCGCTCACTCCCTCAGTAACTAGCTGAAACTTGATGCCGACAACCCCCTCCCCCCTCGGGCGGCCATGTTTATTTCCATTGGTGGGGCAGTGGGACTTAACCAATCCCTCCCTCACAAGCCCTTTTCAAGCATTTTCATTGGTGGCAGGGGCTGGCCGGCATCACAGTTGGAAGGAACGCTCTCCTTCCTTCCCGCTGTATGGCCGCTCGGTGTGTGTAATGTGTGCGTCGGGCGTTCATGCGCCTGGCGTCTCCACTCCTCTGTATTGCCACGGCCCGGCAAACAATCTTCCAGGGCGTGGCCCGGCGGTTGGGGACCGCTGATGTAGAGAAAGTTAAAGGGGTTGTCCAAGTTATATTTATTGATGACCTATCCTCAGGATAGGTCATCAATATCAGATCGGCCGGGGTCCGACACCTGGCACCCCCTCCGATCAGCTGTTTGAAGAGGAGACTCGCACGGTGTCAGCGCTGCCTCCTCTTCACTGTTTACCTTCTAGCCGTTGCATCTGTAGTGGTGAGCAGGTGGAATTACACCCAAGCCTTCCTATTGAAATGAATGGGACGGCTTGGGTGTAATTACACCTGCTCACTACTGCAGATGCAACGGCTAGAAGGTAAACAGTGAAGAGGAGGCAGCGCTGACACCGTGCGAGTCTCCTCTTCAAACAGCTGATCGGAGGCGGTGCCGGGTGTCGGACCCCGGCCGATCTGATATTGATGACCTATCCTGAGGACAACCCCTTTAATACTAGGCACTTACTTATGTATTGTGATATTTCCTCCTTTTCTGGCTGGATTTTTTTTTTCCATCACATTATACACTGCTCATTTCCATGGTTACGACCACCCTACAATCTATCAGCGGTGGTCGAGCTTGCACACTATAGTTAAAAGGGCCAGCCTCTCTGTCAGTGTCTGTATGCAGCACATCCCTTTGTGTACAAGGACGAACGATCATTTGTCCCCACGCAGTATGGTAATTGTTCCTGTCGTCCATAGGCTCTGGTTTTTGGCCAGATCCTTTGCCCATGTAAAAAGACCTCTACACTTTCTGTCTGCGGAATGTTGGCCTTGTCAGTAAAGGGTTACCGGCGTAGTGTGGTATAACTTCTCTTTTGACCGGTATAGCACTGGCGCTGCCTTTCATTTATTTTTGTTGTGTGCTGGAAGTACATTTATTTTACATAAAAACATTGCATGTGAAGAGAAGATAAGCTGTATGAACAGCTGATGGAAAGGACTGACAGCCGGCAGACTAATGTCACTTGCACTGATGTAGTAAACCCTTTGGCAAATATGTTCTTTTTCTTAAATCCCTTGTCATTTTAAAAGCCGGGTGGCTGACAATCTAGAAAACCATCTCCCTGGTCAGCGCCAGAGTACATTCTGTATTGTGTACTTTTAACTTTTTAACATTTTTTTTGCACCAAGCCAGAAGAGGAAGATGGTAGGATAGCTTCAAATTTTATATATTATCATCTGCTAGAGAGGGAAATAATGGCAACTGCTGAGCAGCCTAATCATACAATAGAGTGGTAATTACCATCAGATAAATATACACCAAGCACTGTACATGATAATAACGGAGCCGCATCTTCATGCTAACTATAATCATACGCTGTATAATACAGCTATTCTGATGAAAGCTTTGCTGGTTGGCAGCCCGGTAAGTTGTAAGGTGCGGCCTCCATGTATCGGACTTGTTTTTCTAGCATATCCCACAGATTCGCAGACAAATTGAGACCAAGGGAAGTTCATGTTCCTCAAACTATCCCTGAACAATTTTTGAAGAGTGCGTTATCTTGATGGAAGAGGTCACTTTTCTAAAGAGGGTGGGGGTTAGTGGAGGGGGCAAAGCGTTATTGACCTGCCAGACTTACTAGAATTTATGCATACGTTATGGCTCAGGTCAACACCAGCCCCAAGCCAGCGTAGATTTGAGTTTCTGGCGCACTCAGTCAAAGATGTACATAATGTATTGAGAGACATCTGACCCTAGCACCAGGAGATGAAGACTAGTGTAGGAAACGTCAGTCTTGATAAATCTCCCCCTATGTTTTTATGACATTTTATATTTTTACTGGTATCTCTTGGTCTGACACTACTTGGATGAACTCTTTCAGGCAGAAGCGCACTATGACCGCAGTCTTTAGGTAGATCTAACCATTGGGCACTACTTCTAAATGGTATAAGTAGGAATAGATACTCTTTAAATAGAAGCAAATAAAGCACAGACAAATATTAAAGGGAATCTGTTACCAGTTTATGCCGCCCTGAGGGCAGCATAAACTGGTGACTTAGACCCTGGTGGGTAGGGCTGCAACGATTAATCGATAACTGGATTCGTTGTCGACGAATCCAGTTATCGAATAATCGCCGATTCGTTGCTATGCGGGCGGGCGGTTTACTTTAAGTCACTGCATCTTTATTTTACCTTACAATTGTGACGCTCCAGTAACAACTAACAGGCAGAGCGGAGGGCGGCGTAACGTCACTTACTCATGTGACGCGCCTGCTCCGCCTCCTTCATTCATAAAGTGGGCGAGGCAGGCCCGTCACGTGAGTAAGTGACGTTATGCCGTCGTCCGCTCTGCCTGTTAGTTGTTACTGGAGCGTCACGATTGTAAGGTAAAATAAAGATACAGTGAGTGATTAGTCTGCTGTGAGCAGCAGGGCCGGGGCTGTTATGGGGAGGGGGAAATCTGTCTATGGCACTGCTATGGGGAGGGGGAAATCTGTCTATGGCACTGCTATGGGGAGGGGGAAATCTGTCTATGGCACTGCTATGGGGAGGGGGAAATCTGTCTATGGCACTGCTATGGGGAGGGGGAAATCTGTCTATGGCACTGCTATGGGGAAAGGGATCTGTGCACTGTTATGGGGAAAGGGATCTGTGCACTGTTATGCCCATAACAGTGCACATATCCCCTTCCCCATAACAGTGCACATATCCCCTTCCCCATAACAGTGCACATATCCCCTTCCCCATAACAGTGCACAGATCCCCTTCCCCATAACAGTGCAACCCACAGATCCCCCTCTCCATAACAGCGCCACCCACAGATCCCCCTCTCCATAACAGCGCCACCCACAGATCCCCCTCTCCATAACAGCGCCACCCACAGATCCCCCTCTCCATAACAGCGCCACCCACAGATCCCCCTCTCCATAACAGCGCCACCCACAGATCCCCCTGTCCATAACAGCGCCACCCACAGATCCCCCTCTCCATAACAGCGCCACCCACAGATCCCCCTCTCCATAACAGCGCCACCCACAGATCCTCCTCTCCATAACAGCGCCACCCACAGATCCCCCTCTCCATAACAGCGCCACCCACAGATCCCCCTCTCCATAACAGCGCCACCCACAGATCCCCCTCTCCATAACAGCGCCACCCACAGATCCCCCTCCCCATAACAGCGCCGTCCACAGATCCCCCCCCATATCAGTGCCATCCACAATTTGTTTTAATATGGCCTTTGAACATAATTTTTCAGGTAAAATCATATAAACCGCTTTGTTTTGTAATTTTGTCGTTTTTCCCGATTAATCGTAGAAATTAATCGGCAACTAATCGATTATTCAAATAATCGTTAGCTGCAGCCCTAGTGGTGGGTCACTTGCTTGAACTGATCCACTCATTTTGCTAAAATTACTGTTCAGCCGTTCCAACGTGGCTGAGTGCTGAAGTTACTTAAAAAGGGACTCAGAGTTTCTGGGTATCTGTCACCAATTTATGCTGCCATCAGATCAGGCAACACTAGTCTGGTGACCAATTCCCTTTAAATCCATAAGTCACATTAAAATTAGGAAAACCTTCCCCAAAAAATGTCACTTTTTCTATTGTAAATTTTGAATTTGTCTCAAATAAAAATAGTTGGTGCACAACCTACGTAGGTGTCTTAAAGAGGTTGTCCGGGTTCCGAGCTGAACTCAGACATAACCTTTTCTTCACTCATTTAACATTTCTGAGTGGCGCATCAGAGCATTTCTTGCTCCGATGCCACCCCTTGCCCTGTGCTACACCGCGCAGGGCAAAGTCTGTTTTCTTTACTGACTTACCAGGTTTCACATGAGTGTGCTAGGTGAAGACTTCTGCCTAGCAGTGATCCCGGTGACATCACCGGCACAAGTGGTCGGTCTATAGTGCTGCCCTAGGCTGTTTTAGAGTGTAGGGCAGCGCTATAGACAACCCATTTGTGCTGGTGACGTAACCGGGATCACTGCTAGGCTGGAGCCTCCACCTAGAATAGTGAGGGTATAAGCAAAACAGACCTTGCCTGCGTGATTCAGCAGAAGGCATGAGGGAGCATCAGCAAGAAATTCTCCAGTGCTCAACTCAGACATGGTATATGAGTGAAGAAGAGGTTACGTCCGGGTTCAGCTCTGAACACGGACAACCCCTTTCAGTGCTTAGTGGCATAACTAAATTAAGTGCTAAGAACATTCCTGCCCTCCTATGTTCTAGTAGTCATAACCTTTTTATTTTTTCTTCAATGTTGCTATACAACACCTTGAATTTTCTGGGAAAAGTTGTAGTTTTTCTAGGTACTATTATGATGTCTATATTATGTATTAAAAATGTAATGATGTGTTAAAACAGCAATTTCAACATTGTTTTTGGGGATTTATAACATGAAGGGTTCAGGCTTTAGCCCATACAGGGACAGGTGGAAGGTGTGTGAGCCTCTTCCTCTACCTCCATGCTTCCTGCTTGTTCCCTTCCAGACCTGTCATCCTTCACACAGACTGAAGAGAGAGCTCAAAGTAAAGTATATGCAGCCCTGCTCTAATTTAGGCAAGATTGTGCCTAGATCCTTTAAAACAAGACTAAGAACACCGTAATAACTGCATTGTAGCCTGAACAGCGGCCCCCTCTGCAGCCACATGTTCTGTTTGAACGTACAGAAAAAAAAGGGGGAGCGTAGCAGCACATTAAAAAAACTGCCTTACTGTGGTGGTGCCCGCAGTGTTGGGTGCCAGTCCGAAGCACCCCCAGCAACAGAAAATTTTTAAGGAGACCGCGGCACTCACAAGTCTTCATTATTCCAAAATTTAATCACCAAAAAAAGCTACGTTTTCGACTAGTGCGGTCTTTTTCAAGCAATATACAAAGTGAATGAGGCAAAATATTTATACCCTCCCATACAAATCACATGATCTAATTAGACATGTAAATCACAAAGCCCCTCCTCTATTATTAATTGTTGCAGACATAACATTCCAATATTCCATCCAATCAAATCTTTCTTGTGTCAATCCCATCCAATCAAATCTTTCTTTTTATAGCAGAGTCCTCTTCACCGGTTCCTCGTCACTGTGTTTGGCTTTTGCTATATAGTGTGCTTTTATAGCTGGGTTGAGGTTCCTCGTCACTGTGTTTAAAGGGAACCTGTCACCAGGATTTTGCGCATAGAGCTGGGGGACATGGCTACTAGATGGCCACTAGCACATCTGCAATACCCAGTCCCCATAGCTCTGTGTGCTTTTATTGTGTTAAAAAACTGTTTTGATCCATATGCAAATGACCTGATATGTGTCCTGTATCCGGAGATGAGTCCAGCGGAAAGGAGCCCAGCACCGCCCCGCGCCCTCCGAATCTCCTCCTTGCTGGCTAACGTCACAGAGCTGGAGCGCTGAAATCTTGCGATGTGCGAGCTAGCGCATGCGCAGTGTCGGCATCATGTTCATTCCCTGTGCTGGCATCAGCACAGGGAACGAACTACGCATGCGCTAGCTCGCGCATCGCAAGATTTCGGCGCTCCAGCTCTGTGACGTCAGCCAGCAAGGAGGAGATTTGGAGGACACGGGGCGGTGCTGGGCTCCTTTCCGCTTGACTCATCTCCGGATACAGGACTCATATCAGGTCATTTGCATATGGATCAAAACTGTTTTTTAACACAATAAAAGCGCAGAGAGCTATGGGGACTGGGTATTGCAGATGTGCTAGTGGCCATCTAGCAGCCCATGTCCCCAGCTCTATGCGCAAAATCCTGGTGACAGGTTCCCTTTAACTTTGCTATATACAGGGAGTGCAGAATTATTAGGCAAGTTGTATTTTTGAGGATTCATTTTATTATTGAACAACAACCATGTTCTCAATGAACCCAAAAAACTCATTAATATCAAAGCTGAATATTTTTGGAAGTAGTTTTTAGTTTGTTTTTAGTTTTAGCTATTTTAGGGGGATATCTGTGTGTGCAGATGACTATTACTGTGCATAATTATTAGGCAACTTAACAAAAAACAAATATATACCCATTTCAATTATTTATTTTTACCAGTGAACCCAATATAACATCTCAACATTCACAAATATACATTTCTGACATTCAAAAACAAAACAAAAACAAATCAGTGACCAATATAGCCACCTTTCTTTGCAAGGACACTCAAAAGCCTGCCATCCATGGATTCTGTCAGTGTTTTGATCTGTTCACCATCAACATTGCGTGCAGCAGCAACCACAGCCTCCCAGACACTGTTCAGAGAGGTGTACTGTTTTCCCTCCTTGTAAATCTCACATTTGATGATGGACCACAGGTTCTCAATGGGGTTCAGATCAGGTGAACAAGGAGGCCATGTCATTAGATTTTCTTCTTTTATACCCTTTCTTGCCAGCCATGCTGTGGAGTACTTGGACGCGTGTGATGGAGCATTGTCCTGCATGAAAATCATGTTTTTCTTGAAGGATGCAGACTTCTTCCTGTACCACTGCTTGAAGAAGGTGTCTTCCAGAAACTGGCAGTAGGACTGGGAGTTGAGCTTGACTCCATCCTCAACCAGAAAAGGCCCCACAAGCTCATCTTTGATGATACCAGCCCAAACCAGTACTCCACCTCCACCTTGCTGGCGTCTGAGTCGGACTGGAGCTCTCTGCCCTTTACCAATCCAGCCACGGGCCCATCCATCTGGCCCATCAAGACTCACTCTCATTTCATCAGTCCATAAAACCTTAGAAAAATCAGTCTTGAGATATTTCTTGGCCCAGTCTTGACGTTTCAGCTTGTGTGTCTTGTTCAGTGGTGGTCGTCTTTCAGCCTTCTTACCTTGGCCATGTCTCTGAGTATTGCACACCTTGTGCTTTTGGGCACTCCAGTGATGTTGCAGCTCTGAAATATGGCCAAACTGGTGGCAAGTGGCATCTTGGCAGCTGCACGCTTGACTTTTCTCAGTTCATGGGCAGTTATTTTGCGCCTTGGTTTTTCCACACGCTTCTTGCGACCCTGTTGACTATTTTGAATGAAACGCTTGATTGTTCGATGATCACGCTTCAGAAGCTTTGCCATTTTAAGAGTGCTGCATCCCTCTGCAAGATATCTCATTATTTTTGCCTTTTCTGAGCCTGTCGAGTCCTTCTTTTGACCCATTTTGCCAAAGAAAAAGGAAGTTGCCTAATAATTATGCACATCTGATATAGGGTGTTGATGTCATTAGACCACACCCCTTCTCATTACAGAGATGCACATCACCTAATATGCTTAATTGGTAGTAGGCTTTCGAGCCTATACAGCTTGGAGTAAGACAACATGAATAAAGAGGATGATGTGGTCAAAATACTCATTTGCCTAATAATTCTGCACTCCCTGTAGTGTGATTTTAGAGCTGGGTTGAGGTTCCTCTTCACCGATTCCTCGTCACTGTGTTTGGCTTTTGCTATATAGTGTGTTTTTATAGCTGGGTTGAGGTTCTTCATCACTGGTTCCTTGTCATTGTGTTTGGCTTTGCTATATAGTGTGATTTTAGAGCTGGGTTGAGGTTCTTCATCACCGGTTCCTTGTCACTGTGTTTGGCTCTGCTATATAGTGACTTTTTATAGCTGGGTCCAGGTTCCTTATGATTGGTTCCTCTTCACTGTGTTTGGCTCAGCTATGTCTATAGGTACTGTATCTTTTTCTAGCTGGGTCCAGGTGAACAGAATCTAGTTATACTCAAAGGTTTTAAAGGGCACCTGTTATCAACTTTATGCTAACCTCACTGAGGGCAGCATAAATTAATGACAGAAATGCTGATGTCAGCGGTGTGTCACTCATGAGCTAAAAGTAAGTGGTTGCTGAGAACCAGCATCATAATCATTGCAGTCCAGGCCTGGAAAACAGTCAAATCTACTTGAGAAGAGTCCTGATTATTCATAATCTCCTGCTCTCCCGTCCATCTGCTGATGGTTGGCAGTTCTCTCCTAGAGAGAAAGGGAGGAAACTTGGTATAAGACTGGCAGTCATCAGCAGGTGGGCAGGAGAGCAGGAATTCATGAATAACCATGACTCTTCTCAGGTGGGCGTGACTCTTTTCCAGGTCCAGTCTGCAATGATTGTGATGTTGGTTCTCGGCAACCAGTTATTTTTGTCTTATAAATGACAGACCACTGAAATCAAATTGCCTTTCTATACTTTATTCTGCTGTTAGTATGGGCAGCATAAGTTTGATGACAGGTTCCCTTTAATAATTTCTGTAGTAAATGTGCTCCCTGTAAGCTGCATGGAGCCTTGTCTACCTGTCTTAAATAATGAGGATATTAATAACGTTCAAAAATATATTCCCGTTCCTTTTCAGAGCTTTAAAGTGCTCTACATCGTATTGACACAATCTGTTTGCATAGTGTTATATTTTTGCCAGCTGTCTTCATTTCTGAAAGTTTCCAAAACTTTTACATGTGTAGTTGCAAAGTTTTAGCTTTTTTTTTTTTTCCAGAAAGATCTTGCATGAAACTGGATTTCCACTTGGTATGGCAAGGTTGTGTATTATTGAATCATGTCTTGCATATTTTCACCCAGAGAAGAGGTTTTACATATGGTTCTGGGGACTGTCATGTAAACATTCCTATCTACCTGTGTCTGTGTCATATGTACCACTCCAAGTAGCAGTCACAGAAGCATGGGCATGGGAGTAGCGTATAGTAGATTAATGCGAGGGGTTTAGGAAAAGAACTGAGAAGACTACTTGCCCCTAACTTTTTCATTATTATTTATAAAAGATAGATTTATTGGGTCATCAAAAGAATCGAGATTGGCTCCTACAATAGTTTGAGGGACTCTAAAGTTTAAAGTGCTTTATACAATCTTGATATAATTATTTGATAGTTGACTCGGCACTTAAACATGTATCTGTAATGAACAGCTTTGTGAGACTAGACCTCTTTAGCTACAATGCATATGAGAGAGCTCTTGGCCAAACTCTTGGACCTCCGACAGCAACATGTTAATAACGGCCAAGATGAGCTGCTTGCAGGCCCTCCTTACAGTTTTAAAGTCCTGGGCTGGGATTAACAGAAGTTTGGAGTGGTAAAAACCTAACGTGCCTGACCTTTCTATGTTCCAGTCGTAGATATTGGGGCACAGTCTCCCAGACCCATTTGATTGGGGAACAATCCTTCTGAGGGTTATCTGGTTGTATATTGCCAATTCTAGGAGAAGGCACGAAATTAAGCTTTAGAAAATTATAGGGAGTCTGTCAGATTATTCAGCCTTACCAAATGACTCCCAGTGCTTGTTAGGACATTTAGCAGCAGGAGAGCAGATACCTTTTTTGCCATTCACAACATTTTAATTTAACTGCGCTTTTATCCATTATGCAACTGCCATGAGTACGGTTCCATTCCCTGGAAGTATTATGGGGTCCCACTGTACCCCGATTGATAGCGCCAGTGTTTCCAGTGTCTCCACAGTCTTCGTTAGTTTTCAGCTTGGTGCATACGTTGTATGTTCCCTGTTGTGGTCAGCAGCCTTAGGCCCCTTTCACACGGGCGAGTTTGACGCACGGGTGCAATGCGTGAGGTGAACGCATTGCACCCGCGCTGAATCCAGACCCATTTATTTCTATAGGGCTGTGCACATGAGCGGTGATTTTCACGCATCACTTGTGCGTTGCGTGAAAATCGCAGCATGCTCTATATTGTGCGTTTTTCACGCAACGCAGGCCCCATAGAAGTGAATGGGGCTGCGTGAAAATCGCAAGCATCCGCAAGCAAGTGCGGATGCGGTGCGATATTCACACATTGTTTCTAGGTGACGATAAGGATGGAGACCCGAACAATATTATTTTCCCTTATAACATGGTTATAAGGGAAAATAAGTGCATTCTTAATACAGAATGCTAAGTAAATTAGGGATGGAGGGGTTAAAAAAATAAAATAAAAAATTAATTCACCTCATCCACTTGTTCGCACTGCCCGACTCGTCTTTTTTCTTCTTCTTTGATGACCTGGGAGGAAAAGGACCTTTGGTGACGTCACTGTGCTCATCACATGGTCCATCACCATGGTGATGGATCATGTGATGAGCGCAGTGACGTCATCAAAGGTCCTTTTCTCCCAGGTCCTCAAAGAAGAAGAAAGAAGACGAGACGGGCAGCGCGAACAAGTGGATGAGGGGAGTTTTATTTTTTATTTTTTAGTTTTTTTTAACCCCTCCATCCCTAATTAACTAAGCATTCTGTAATAAGAATGCTATTATCTTCCCTTATAACCATGTTATAAGGGAAAATAATAAAATCTACACAACACCTAACCCAAACCCTAACTTCTGTGAAATAGTCCGGGTTCGGGTCTGGGTACCAAACATGCCGATTTTTCTCACGAGCGTGCAAAACGCATTAAAACACTTTGCACTCGCGTGGAAAAGGCCTTACAGATGTACTGCGCCTGTGCCAGGCTGAACATGATTAGGTGCATACAGGACATTTTGATGAGTACTGCTACAACATCATAAACACTGGGACTCTTAATCAGCCACAGTGGAGGTCTTGCAAGCGAGACTCGGAGCACCTGCTGGGAATGGAACAACCCTCATGGCTTTTTCAAACTAATTAGCATAATGGCTAAAAGTTTATTTTCTCAGGATTAAAGATGCTGTAAACCACAGAAAAAAGATATCTGTACTCTTATTGCTAGATGCCCTACCAAGCTCTGGCAGTCGTTTAGTAGGTCTAAATTATCTGACATTTAGGGCTTTATTGGCAAACTCTTTTAGTATTTGCTGCCCAAGAGACCTTTCTTTAGTAGCTACTTTTTCTTAGCCTGTCACTAGTGTTTAGAGAGCTCATAAACTTTGAGAATTTATTTTTATGGATAACAATTACTTGGCTATGAAATCAGCCTAACTGCAGTTAGTGTGTAATTATTTCCTATATGTATTTCCTATCATACATCCCATTCTAAGATACATAGTCAATACGTAGCTGGTCTACTGCGGTTTTGCTGCAGTTTTCTAAGAAGTCTTCACATGGAGTTTTCTTGGAGGAGGTTTTGAGGCAGATTTTCCTGGAGTCTTTTCAGCCAAAGCCAGAAGTGGATTTGAAAGGAATCAGAAATGTAAAGGAAGGTCTTAGGCTACTTTCACATCTCCAGTAAAAATATCTGGCAGGCTGTTCTGACTGAGAACAGCCTGCCGGAGTTCATCGGATCCAGCATTGCCAGATTCTACAGTTCACCGCCAAATCCCCATTGACTATAATATAGATCCAGTGGTGATCTGGCCGTTTTCCAGCATGAATGCCGGAAACAGCCCACCGGATCAGACATGCTGGAGAATTATCCTTATACTACTTCTTGTTAGATCCACTTCTGGCTTTCGTTGAAAAACCTGCATGAATGTCTGCCTCAAAACCTCTTCAAAAATACTCTGAGTTAACTTCACCTAGTACTTAAAGAGCATCTATCCTCAGATTTGTACCTAAGAAACCGGCTGACCTGTTCCATGTGCTCTTGGCAGCTGAAGACATCTGTGTTGGTCCCATGTTCATGTGTGCCTGCCCGCATTGCTGAGAGAAATAATTTATATATACAGTACAGACCAAAAGTTTGGACACACCTTCTCATTCAAAGAGTTTTCTTTATTTTCATGACTATGAAAATTGTAGATTCACACTGAAGGCATCAAAACTATGAATTAACACATGGAATTATATACATAACAAAAAAGTGTGAAACAACTGAAAATATGTCATATTCTAGGTTCTTCAAAGTAGCCACCTTTTGCTTTGATTACTGCTTTGCACACTCTTGACATTCTCTTGATGAGCTTCAAGAGGTAGCTACCTGAAATGGTTTTCACTTCACAGGTGTGCCCTGTCAGGTTTAATAAGTGGGATTTCTTGCCTTATAAATGGGGTTGGGACCATCAGTTGCGTTGTGGAGAAGTCAGGTGGATACACAGCTGATAGTCCTACTGAATAGGCTGTTAGAATTTGTATTATGGCAAGAAAAAAGCAGCTAAGTAAAGAAAAACGAGTGTCCATCATTACTTTAAGAAATGAAGGTCAGTCAGTCTGAAAAATTGGGAAAACTTTGAAAGTGTCCCCAAGTGCAGTCACAAAAACCATCAAGCGCTACAAAGAAACTGTCTCACATGCGGACCGCCCCAGGAAAGGAAGACCAAGAGTCACCTCTGCTGCGGAGGATAAGTTCATCCGAGTCACCAGCCTCAATAATCGCAAGTTAACAGCAGCTCAGATTAGAGACCAGGTCAATGCCACACAGAGTTCTAGCAGCAGACACATCTCTAGAACAACTGTTAAAAGCAGACTGTGTGAATCAGGCCTTCATGGTAGAATATCTGCTAGGAAACCACTGCTAAGGACAGGCAACAAGCAGTAGAGACTTGTTTGGGCTAAAGAACACAAGAAATGGACAGTGGACCAGTGGAAATCTGTGCTTTGGTCTGATGAGTCCAAATTTGAGATCTTTGGTTCCAACCACCGTGTCTTTGTGCGATGCAGAAAAGGTGAACGGATGGACTCTACATGCCTGGTTCCCACCGTGAAGCATGGAGGAGGGGGTGTGATGGTGTGGGGGTGCTTTGCTGGTGACACTGTTGGGGATTTATTCAAAATTGAAGGCATACTGAACCAGCATGGCTACCACAGCATCTTGCAGCGGCATGCTATTCCATCCGGTTTACGTTTAGCTGGACCATCATTTATTTTTCAACAGGACAATGACCCCAAACACACTTCCAGGCTGTGTAAGGGCTATTTGACCATGAAGGAGAGTGATGGGGTGCTGCGCCAGATGACCTGGCCTCCACAGTCACTGGACCTGAACCCAATCGAGATGGTTTGGGGTGAGCTGGACCGGAGAGTGAAGGCAAAAGGTCCAACAAGTGCTAAGCATCTCTGGGAACTCCTTCAAGACTGTTGAAAGACCATTTCAGGTGACTAGCTCTTGAAGCTCATCAAGAGAATGCCAAGAGTGTGCAAAGCAGTAATCAAAGCAAAAGGTGGCTACTTTGAAGAACCTAGAATATGACATATGTTTTCAGTTGTTTCACACTTTTTTGCTATGTATATAATTCCACATGTGTTAATTCATAGTTTTGATGCCTTCAGTGTGAATTATCTACAATTTTCATAGTCATGAAAATAAAGAAAACTCTTTGAATGAGAAGGTGTGTCCAAACTTTTGGTCTGTACTGTATATATGCAAATGAGTCTCCAGGAGTAACTGAGGTGTTGCCGTTAACCTAGAGGCTCCACTTTTTCTGCATATGCCACGACCTCTCCACTTTGATGGGGCCAGGCATTAAAAACTTCATCACAACCTGCCCTCTCAATCAAAGTGAAGAGGGTGCGGCAGTTGCAGTGAGAGCTGAGCCTCTAGGTGTAACAGCAACGCCCCTGTTGCTCTTAGAGGCTCATTTGCATATATTAAAACATCCTTTTTTCAGCAATGTGGGCACATATGAACATTGGACCAACACAGATGCCTTCAGCTGCCAAGCGCACATGTAACAGGTCAGCCAGTGTCATAGGTACAAATCTGCTTACAGATGCCCTATAAGTCATATAGTACTTACTTATATACAGGGCCATTTTAGCACATTGATGACCCAGTGCAAAGATTTCATGATTGCTTTTCTTTGTTTGATTAGTATATGTCAGTATAACGAAAAAAAAGTGTGAAATATCGTAGTAAGCTATGTCACATGGCGCAAGGGAGAGCATGGAGTGGGCTCAGGAGCTTAGCGAGATCCATACATGGCGGGTGTTAAAAGTTTAGTAAGTTGAATAAAGTTTTTAAGAATATAAAAAATATTTATGTCTTAGCTCAAAAATAGGGCTGCAGCTATCAATTATTTCAGTAATCAAGTTTTCTACTGAAAAGAATAATTAACAGAACATTTTCTATCAAAACTCATCAGCCCTCCTGCCATCAGTCTCTCCCCTAGGGCCATCAGTTTCCGCTCAGTGCCATTAGCCCCCCCAGTGCCATCAGTTCCCCCTTCTTTGTGCCATCAGTTCCCCCTTCTTTGTGCCATCAGTTCCCCCTTCTTTGTGCCATCAGTTCCCCCTTCTTTGTGCCATCAGTTCCCCCTCCTATGTGCCATCAGTTCCCCCTCCTTTGTGCCATCAGTTGCTCCCCTTAATGCCATTAGCTTCCCTTCAGTGCCATCAGTTGATTCCCCCCCCAGTTCCTCTCTAATACCTTCAGTTCCCCCACCAATGCAATTAGTTCCTCCAGCAGTGCCACCAGTTCCTCCTCCAATGCCACTAGCTTCCTCATGTCATCAGTTGCTTCCCCCCATCAGCTTTCCCTCCAATGCCACCCAGCTCCCCCCACTGCCATCAGTTCCCCCACTCCCCCTCCTAGCCATCAGTGCCCAGCCGCATTGCCAGTGAACTAAAATGTCCTGACGACGTGTGTACGTCAGGATCCAGTGCAGCGCTGTGCAGGCAGGTGGGTGACCACGGAGCATGAGTAATAGCAAGCTCCTCACTCTCACTCCATGGTCACATGGTACAAACGAATCATCGATACAAAAAATTTGCATCGAGGATTTTTTGTGTCGAATTAATCGATTAAGACTACTTTCACACTGGTGTTTTGAATTCCGTTTCAGGGATCTCACAAACGGTTCAAAACGGATCAGTTCAGCCCCAATGCATTCTGAATGGATAAGGATCTGTTCAGAATGCATGAGTTTGGCTCCGTTCTGCCTCCATTCCACCCTGGATGCGGAACACCAAAACGCTGCTTGCAGAATTTTGGTGTCTGCCTGGCGATGCGTCCTGACTTACAATGTAAGTCAATAGGAGTGGATCCGTTTTCACTGACATAATATGGTGCAATAAAAAACGGATCCGTCCCCCATTGACTTTCAATGTAAGTCAGGACGGATCAGTTTTCACTTTGTTCTTCATAATGCAAACGGATCCGTTCTGAACGGATTCAATCGTTTGCATTATAGGTGCGGATCCATCTGTGCAGATACCAGACGGATCCGCACCTAACGCAGGTGTGAAAGTAGCCTAATTCGAGTAATCGTTTCAGCCCTATTCAAAAAAACTTTCTATTTTTCACATCGAGAAAACTATAGACTATAAAAATGAATATAACTGATATTGACACATCCAGCCTATTAAATATCACTTTGTTTATCCTGCATAGTGAATGCTGCAAAAAAAAATTACACAATGCCAGAATTTGTTTTGGATCACCTTTGCCTGTGAAAAAAATGGAATAAAAAGTGATAAAAAAAATTGTATACAAGATGGTAGATATATAGAAAAATAATACAACTAGCCCACAAAAAAACAAGCCCTCACGCAGCTTCATCGATGGGAATTCAAGTTATGGATGGCAGAAAATAGCAACGTAAAGGATCTAAAAAAATTTTTTTTCTTTATTTGGTAAAAGCAGTGAGCCATAAAAACTGTATATAAATATGGTTAGAAAAATGTTGTCATTTTTACTGCAAAGTGAACACAACGAAAATGTAAACCTAAAAAAACAATGGCCAAAACTTTGCAGACCCTTGAATAAATGCATACCTCGGATCAGCGCCTCTAAACAAATACATATCCAGACCATCTAAACCATCTAAGAAGTAGGGAGCATGGCATTTATCCATTGGGTTTGTTTATATCAGGGATGCTCAACCTGCGGCCCTCCAGCTGTTGTAAAACTACAACTCCCATTACGCTCGGCTGTAGGCTGATAGCTGTAGGCTTTCCGGGCATGCTGGGAGTTGTAGTTTTTTTGCAACAGCTGGAGGGCCGCAGGTTGAGCATGCCTGATCTAAACAAACGCAATGGATAAATGCCATGCTCCCCACTTCTTAGATGCCTTTGTTAGATTATCAAGAAGTATTAAGATGGAAAGGAGAATGACTGACTGCAGGCAGACTGCCAAGGGGATTGTTTGGGGTCTGTTACCCTGGAGACACATAGGCCTGCATGTATGCTGCAGGTGGGGGAAAAAAAAAACTAGATTTTTCTGACTGCTTGCAAAGTTGCCTTTTTCTTATTAGATGCATAGAAACAGAAAATAAATGGTTGTGAAGGTGGACCGTCCCTTTAAGCTATGAACACACAGCATCGTATTCTGCTTAGTACAGGCTAAAATTAAAAAAGAAAAGAATTGGATTTTGCCAGATGCTAGAATGCTGCCTGGGCTGGAGAGGAGAAACCGAGCAAGATCTCTGCAGCAGTTTTCACACGCCAGCCTTCAGGGCCAAATTACAAAGCAGCCCTGAGAAAATGCAGAACGGCAGCCATAATTAACGAGCCCTGCAAATATTATTTTACAACCATTTTTCTCCTAAATAGATAACTACTGAAGGATTTCATAATGAAGTATGTGATCCGAATGCACAAGGAAAAAGTTTGAAGCCATTTGTAACATTTTTTATGATATTTTTTTTTCCAGCAGGACACGTTGTACTGCTGATTTAATCATTTTTGATATCTGCTCTATAAAAAAAAAAAACGATGGGGCTGTAGTCTTTGAAGTTGGAGATGTCTTTGTCGATTCAGATAATCGGCTTTCAAAGTCTTCCCACTTGTCATCCGGTATGATTTGTTGCGTTAACTTTCATGTTTTTAGATTACAGGATTTTTTTTTTTTTCCTCTAGCGTTTTTTTTTACGCCCCAGACACGAAAGGGTGAATGAAATGACAGAGGAAGTTGAGGTCTATTATTTATGTGCTCAAGTTCTAATATGCGAAGGGATGTGAAGTGTGAATTCGATTACAATTGCCGAGAACGGTGACAAGGAATGTCTTCTATTGGTGGCAAGGAGGGCCATTTGTGATGGGAAACGCGACCATAACCCCGATGAATAATCACTGATCTGGAAGAGGGAGGCAAAGAGCATGGATGATGATTCCTGCCGTCAAGGCTGATTGCTCTCTGTGCTTGGACCTGCCATAGGCCTAAAAAGGTCAGAGCCTTCAATAGCTACTGATACACCCAGCGTGCTGGGCTGGCCTGCTGGCACGCTGACAGAACAAAGTGGTCTGCAGGGACTTGCGGATCTAGACGGAGAGAACCTCAGTTCAACGCGGCACTATCCACTGGTGAAGCCGGTTTGAAAGAAAGCAGATTATCAGACCCCTGTCTGTGTGCCTTTAAGAAGCGTAAGAGCATCCCTTTCTCCTGGATGAGCACCATTCTCTTTCATGTCTCAGACTTCAAAGGCTGCAGATTACAGTTTCTTTTATCTGAATAGGAACGGTCTCCACCAGAGCTGGTGACTGAATCGGAATGTCAGCTACCTGGCCTTAGGTCCCTTCTGCCCGAGTATTGATGTAACCTTTGCAAACCGGTTCACTCATTGGATTCATTTTGCCAATTGGCCTCTTGAAGAAAGACGAAAGTGATATCTCAGCCGCCTTGTGCAGATCCGTGCTGCTTGTTCTGTTTTTCTTTGACGTATATATCATCAGTGTCATTATCAGACATGTTCTTTCAGTAATGACTGGGGCACTTGGTGTCCATTTTATTTATGCACTATATATAAAAGTAGACAAAGCATGAATTCAAAGTGTTGTTCTTTTGTTTCTTTCCTGCCGAGAGGAATAGAAGGACATGTTTTCTACTCTGTGGCAGGCACATTATGCCCAGATGACCTGGCCGATCTCTCTTGCACTACGTTCAGGCGAACTGAAATACTTTGATTACTGACTATAGTGTACTTGACAAAGGATAGGTCAAGGATTATGTTAGCATGGCTGCTTAGTTGTTTGTGGCATCTTTGTCGGTGACAATTGAAGTGAATGGGAGCTGAGCTGCAGTACCCCAACATGTCCACTACAGAGTAGATGGGGCCTTCTGCTCCAGCTCCATCCACTTTTTTGTGTCCATTTGGCTGCGAAAATCATCAGATCAGTGAGGAGGACGGGTGTTAGACAGACACACCATGGATCTGATATTGATGACCTGTCCTGAGGATAGGTCATCAATATCAACATACTGGAAAACCCCTTTAATGGGGTTGGCCACTTTCTGGCTACTCTTCATCAATGTTTTTGTAAGATGACTAAATGGCACTTGCTAATGTAGCCTTTATTAATATTCTGCATCATTTCTTATATTTCATATGGTATTCTCCCGTGTCAGCCAAGTCTATTGTGCTGTCCACATAGAGGTCTTGTCCATAATATGGCTGCTGCTGGAGGGTCATGTGACCAGGAAAATCACTGCATTCAAAGCTGACATGCACTAAATTCTCAGAATATAGGAGGCTAAGTGAGGTGTCCGGTTACATGACCCTCTATCAGCGGCCATTTTATGGACAGGCCTCCTGTGTGGACAGGACAGAAGATTTGCCCAACAAGGGGACATGATTTATTAAATAAAGCAAACAGCACACAAAATGCTATATACAGTAGTCATATATTGTCATACACATTGGTCAAAAGTAGCCAGAAAGTGGCCAATCCATTAAGGTAAAAAATAAATAGATGCGGCACTCGACAAAAATTTAAATTCTGAAACGGTTTTGTAATCCAGTATAAAACTGACAGGTCAGAGATGCAGAGTGCAAGCAGTTTGCTGACTATATATGGGATTACAATAAAGTGCAGAGAATTTCATTTTGATGAGTTGTTGCCTCTACATATTTAATCTTTTGCCTTAAAGGCTATGTACACCTTTGGGGGCAATTTTTTTTTTTATTATTGCATTTAGGGTAACTCATATCCCCTTGAGGAAGCTAATGCGAAACGTGTGTTGGGGTGTCTGAGACCTTCTCTGGTTAGTATATTACAACCTGCTTTTATCCTCTTGCCTCCATATGTTGGATATGCACTTGGCACTTTATATAGCATGCTGCTGATGTTTGTTATACCCTATCACTGTGAGGCCTCATGCACACGACCGTTGTGTGCATCCGTGGCCGTTGTGCCGTTTTCCGTTTTTTTTCGCGGACCCATTGACTTTCAATGGGTCCGTGGAAAAATCGGAAAATGCACCGTTTTGCAGCCGAGGCCGTGATCCGTGTATCCTGTCTGTCAAAAAAAATATGACCTGTCCTATTTTTTTGACGGACAACGGTTCACGGACCCATTCAAGTCAATGGGTCCGTGAAAGAACACGGATGCACACAAGATTGGCATCCGTGTCCGTGATCCGTGGCCGTACGTTGCTTTCATACAGACGGATCCGAAGATCCGTCTGCATAAAAGCTTTTTCAGATCTAAGTTTTCACTTTGTGAAGACTCATATCCGACAGTATATTCTAACACAGAGGCGTTCCCATGGTGATGGGGACGCTTCTAGTTAGAATACACTACAAACTTTGTACAAGACTGCCCTCTGCTGCCTGGCAGCACCCGATCTCTTACAGGGGGATATGATATCACAATTAACCCCTTCAGGTGCGGCACCTGAAGGGGTTAATTGTACTATCATATCCCCCTGTAAGAGATCAGGGCTGCCAGGCAGCAGGGGGCAGACCCCCCCCCCCCCCTCCCCAGTTTGAATATTGTTGGTGGCACAGTGTGCGCCCCCCATCGGCCCCCCCTCCCTCCCTCTATTGTAATAAATCGTTGGTGGCACAGTGTGCGCCCCCCATCTGGCCCCCCCTTCCTCCCTCTATTGTTATAAATCGTTGGTGGCACAGTGTGCGCCCCCCATCGGCCCCCCTCCCTCTATAGCAGTAACAACATTGGTGGCCAGTGTGCGGCCTCCCATCTCCCCCCCCCTGCCCCCCCCCCGATCATTGGTGGCAGCGGAGTTCCGATCGGAGTCCCAGTTTAATCGCTGGGGCTCCGATCGGTAACCATGGCAACAGGACGCTACCGCAGTCCTGGTTGCCATGGTTACTTAGCAATAGTACAATAGTAGAAGATTCATACTTACCTGCTTGCTGCTGCGATGTTCGTGTCCGGCCGGGAGCTCCACCTACTGGTAAGTGACAGGTCTGTGCAGCGCATTGCTAAAGAACTGTAACTTACCAGTAGGAGGAGCTCCCGGCCGGTCACAGACATCGCAGCAGCAAGCAGGTAAGTATGAATCTTCTACTATTGTACTATTGCTAAGTAACCATGGCAACCAGGGCTGCAGTAGCTTCCTGGTTGCCATGGTTACCGATCGGAGCCCCAGCGATTAAACTGGGACTCCGATCGGAACTACGCTGCCACCAATGATCGGGGGGGGGGGAGATGGGAGGCCGCACACTGGCCACCAATGTTGTTACTGCTATAGAGGGAGGGGGGCCGATGGGGGGCGCACACTGTGCCACCAACGATTTATTACAATAGAGGGAGGGAGGGGGGGCCACACTGTGCCACCAACGATTTATTACAATAGAGGGAGGGAGGGGGGGGGCGATGGGCGCACACTGTGCCACCAACGATTTATTACAATAGAGGGAGGGAGGGGGGGGGGCCCGCACTGGCCGCCAATGATATTCAAACTTGGGAGGGGGCCCTGATCTCTTACAGGGGGATATGATAGTACAATTAACCCCTTCAGGTGCGGCACCTGAGGAGTTAATTGTGCTGATCACAGCCCCCTGTAAGAGATCGGGTGCTGCCAGGCAGCAGGGGGCAGTCATGTACACAGTTTGTAGTGTATTCTAACCTGAAGCGTCCCCATCACCATGGGAACGCCTCTGTGTTAGAATATACTGTCGGATCTGAGTTTCACGATGTAGCTCATATCCGACAGTATATTCTAACATAGAGGCGTTCCCATGGTGATGGGGACGCTTCAAGTTCAAATATACCATCGGATTGGAGAAAACTCCAATCCAATGGTATAAAAGAACTCCAGACTTTACATTGAAAGTCAATGGGGACGGATCCGTTTGAAATGGCACCATATTGTGTCAACGTCAAACGGATCCGTCCCCATTGACTTGCATTGTAATTCAGGACGGATCCGTTTGGCTCCGCACGGCCAGGCGGACACCAAAACGACTTTTTTTTTCATGTCCGTGGATCCTCCAAAAATCAAGGAAGACCCACGGACGAAAAAACGGTCACGGATCACGGACCTACGGACCCCGTTTTTGCGGACCGTGAAAATAAACTGTCGTGTGCATGAGGCCTATGTCTGTTGTTATATGTATTAATAAAGGAGTTACTTATTTTCATACTACCATGTTTGTCGTGCACAATTAATTGTCGAGGCTTGCATTTAGCATTGTAGCGGGTATCGTATTATCGATACCCAATCAATACTTTTGTACTGGTATCGATTCGATACCGGGATCTTACTCCCTCTCCCCTGTGCCGCTGCTGTCACCAATAAGAAGGGGAGGGCTGTGGCCACTGTGCTACCAATGATAACTCACCCATTAATACAAATATAGGCGGCGGGTGCTGGTGTCAGAATCACATAGCCGGTATCCGACCTCTATGACAGGGCGCTGCGATCCGCGGCAGTTAACCCCTCAGGGGCAGCGGCAGAATAACATAGCCGGCACCCGCCTCCTATATTTGTATTAAAAGGTTACTTATCTTCATTGGTGCGGCAGTACCCCCTTCTCTTTTCCCCACCCTAGATCTCTATTAGGGGGATTAGGACAAGGGATGAAAAGTTCCCAGGTTCTAGCCTCTAAGGGGACTAATAGTTATTACTTTTTATTTAAGAGAAGAAAAAAAGTTTAAAAAACAAACACCAAAATATTAAGTTTAAATCGCCCCCTTTCCCAATTTTATATATATATAAACAATAAATAAATAAATAAACATTTCATATCGCTACACCCAAAAACAGTGCGAAGTATGAAAATATAAAAAAAATCTCCTATGCGGTGAAGGCCCGTAACATAAAAAAATAAAAACCACGCAATTCGCCATTTTTTTTGTCACCTTGTCCCCCCAAAAAATAGGATCTGACTGTTCGATTATGGGCAGAATTTTTTTGGTGTTTTATTTTTTTCGCATGGTATCAAATGGTACTGAGTATCGCAATATATTTTTTATGGTATCGAAATAGAATCAAAATTTTGGTATCACAACAACCCTAATTGCATTGTACTCTCTTTGATCTAAAAATATTTTTTGCAATTAGTCTTTATTAAAAGTATTTTTCTCTGCACAGAGCTAAGATGCTCTACTAGCAGGATCTGAATTTTCTGTCTGCTCCATCAGGCAGGGAGCTGACGGGCTCCTTATCTCTGTTCTCAGACCTTATAAACACTCATCAAAGCTCAATCCTTATCATATGGATAAGAATGGGGATTAAATGAGCTCTTAGTAATTTGCAGATGAGGGTTATTTGTTGACCAGCACAAAGTGAAAGTAGGATGTACACAGCTAGAAAAACAGTTAACCCTTTGTGACAGAACGGCTCAATATTTTTAATAAAGACCAATTGGAAAAATGATTTTTAGCCCAAATGAGTAAAATGCTTTAATAAAAAAAAATTTGCCTTTAAGACTAATTGTAGACTTTTATGCTGCACCACTATCAGTAGCGCTATTTTGCACAGCTAGGGTTTCTACGCTTACAGACTTGTTTTATAAAGGGTGGGCCTTAGCAGAAACGGGGTGGAGCTTCTCTGGAAAGGGTTTGGAGCCTAGGATGATGCCAAAAACTGCCCCACAAAACTGGCATAAAATTCAGTCTCTAAACAAGGACTATTGAACGCAAACATCTTTTTTTTTCTGTGTCCATTTTTATATATATTTTTTCTACCTTTATGCACAACGATTCACTTCAATGGGGCATCAAAAACAACGGACATAACACTCTGTGCATTCTGTATGTCCGCAACGCAAATAAAAAAAAATAGAACATGTTCTATTCCTGTCCGTATTACGAGCAAGTATAGGACTCTTCTATTATGAGCTGGACGTTCAGTTCCACGAAATGCGGAACGCACACAGCCAGTTTCTGTGTTTTGCAGACCGCACCGTGTTCATGAGCCCTAAGGCCACTTTCACACACTGTTTGATCAGTGATTTTGAGCCAAAAACAGAAGTGGAGCCTATACAGAGTGTGACACAGTGAAGGGTATTGTCTGGGAAAACTGGTATTTTCCTCCCAGTGTGTGCTGCTGGACTGATTGGCGGCCAGGTGGGTCAAACACTGGACTGGATCTCAGCTGCCGGTCCGGAGTTTTGGCAGTACCTAGCTGCCTTTAAAAGACAGCTGGGATCAGCAGAGGGGATCTCTCTCTGTGTTGGGATCTGACGCTTGTGCTGAGTTGGAGGGCTGAGACCTGGGTGTAGGGGAAACTGGCCTCCTAAAGCCTGCTTATAGACTTGACGAGGCAGAACTGCCAGCAGGGTGTGAACTAACACCCAGGAGATAAGGTGACTTTCTTGCTTTACGAACTTTTCGTGTGTGTGAACAAACACCAAGACTGCAAAGTGACTTGTGTTTTGTGCTGTACCTTATGTGTGAATAAACACTGAAGTTTTGCTTTACAAACTGGTTATTGCCTCTGTACTGCGTCCGCTTATCGTGCCTACCAAAGCGAATCCCCACAAGAGATACGGTATAATGAAAAGATTTCCACCTGTTCTGTATTTTTGACCTTCACCTGGTTTTGGCTCACAATTACTGATGGAAATCACTGATCAAACACTGACTGTGTGACAGTGGCCTAACCAACCAATAACTAGTATAGGGTTGGTCATTGTACCAGATTTATCATCCTGCCTGAGCCACTGTGATACATCTGGTGCAGGTCTAGGATTAGTAAATCTGCTCTGCTGCTTGTGAAAGCCTATAGGTTCCTTGAGGTTAAGTTTGGAAAGCGCTAGGCCAATGGGGAGTTTAGATCCCAAGCAGTCTATCAATTCAATTGGCTGTAAATGTGTGACTGGAGGCCCAACATCTTGGTCCTCCCATCCTGAGAACAGGAGTATCTAGTCCCCATTCCTATCGGGGAGGTTGAGCAGCTGGCACATTGACTTACTCATTCTGTCTGCCCTAATATTTCCTGTATACCTGGCCCCCTCCCATTTTAGGGCGGAATTCACACTTTTTGATGCCATTATGTACAAAAGAGAGGAAAAGCATAACTCTTTTCTATCTACTCCCATCTTTGGCTAAAGAAAATTGCATAAATTACAGGGATGCCCAACCTGCGGCCCTCCAGCTGTTGCAAAACTACATCTCCCAGCATGCCTGGACAGCCTACAGCTATCGGTCTACAGCAGGGGATTGTGGGAGTTGTAGTTTTACAACAGCTGGAGGGCCACAGGTTGGGCATCCCTGGCATAAAAATTATACTGCACAGTGCATCCTAATAACGAGCAGATGGTCAATCAATCTGCTAATCTGTGGAACTGGGATCAGTGAATTAATTTACCCATCTTTACATTTTTATTTTTATATTTACAAACCGACTTTATTAAGAAAGTTTTAGTTTTTAACAATGGCATCAAGACTACAAGACTATCAAAAGAGCCTTAGGACCAATGTAATTGCAGAATAGCAGTATGGCATATTAATACAAAATATAACACACTGAAGGAAGATTGTCTACCAGAGGGCTTAGACTGGCAATCACAGTGGCAGAACTACCTGTCAGCCCCCCCAAGCCAGAAGAGATCTTAATAAAATTCAATGCAGATACATAAGCAATATAAAATGACACAAGGATCTCTACATTTTTAAATCAATTAGACAATTTCACATACAAAACCTGTATTTGTACACTCTGCAAATAGGGGTATTCTGTTTGTTAGAAGTTATCACCTATCCATAGGGTAGGGAATAACTATTAGATTGGTAGGGGTCCTACTGCTGGGACCCCCACCGATCACGAGAATAGGGGCTCGGCAGCCCCACGAAATGAATGGAGCAGCCGGTCGGACATATGTGCGGCCGATCTAATAATTTCTATGGGAATTTCAGAGATCGAGGAGCGCTGTACTCGGCTATCTCCGGAACTCCCATAGAATGAATGAAATGGCCACACGCATGTGCGACTAGACGCTCCATTAGATTATTCATTTTTTGTTTAATATTACCATATTCCGGCTTATTACATTGTGTATTTAAACTGCAGAAAAAAGTTGATGCTTCATCCAATCTGAAACATTGCAATTTCAAGGGGTTTACCTTCAGGGGCTTTTCAATCTGCCTCTTGAGCTCCCCCTCCCCGCACGTTGCTGGACTGTGGAGGGAAGTATACTTACCCGCTCCTTTGTTCCCCCGCTGCTGCACTATGTCTCCATTTGTCAGTATCCCGTTTGAGAAGGGTCAGGTTTGCCGCTGCAGCCTGTGACTGGCCATTGCGGTGACATGTCCCCCATGCTTCAAGTCAGTGGGACTTGTGACCGAAGGGGAACACATCACCTCTGTGGCCAGTCTTTGGCTGCAGCGGCACTTATGACTTCTGTCAAACTGAATGTTGGCAAGCGGGACTAGAGTGGGAGAGCAGAGGAGCTGAAACCTTGCAGCGGGGAAACGGGTAATGCTCCCCCCACATAGATGTGGGGGGGAGGGAATCTGCTCCATCATAAGATGGATCCAGCAGAGCCTGATATGCCATTTCACAACTCCTGAAGCTGGAAACCACTGAGGCAGCCAGTCATCCATTTCTTCTAATTAAAACAAAAATCTAATATCATAAGTTTTTTTTTAGCTTATTTTATAGAAGTACTTTGTTTTTTCTGCTCGCCAGACAGTTTTTTCGATTTTTATATTATTTTTTATTTTATTTTTTTACTATCTAATAGTCCATTAAGCCTAGTCAAAGCACCCTGCGGCACTTGGATATATGTACAAGTCGATTATTAGCATAATTTCAAATTTGCATTACAGCCATATTTACTATGCTTTAAATGTGTGAGGTTCTTAGCGCATTTTGATAAAATTGAGTGAACATATCTGCCGTGATAAGTTAGTCAGCGAAATAAATGTGCGTATTCTATTAGAGTTGAATGTGTCATGAGAAAACAACCTGTTCTTCAAATCAAGTTTTTCTGTTAAACATAATTTTAAGTAATTTTTGGTGATGCTATATTAAATTTTTCATGTCAATATCTATATTTAATGAAAAACATACAATCCTGCAGTTTTTACCCTGGTTACTTAGCCTAATAATAGGTGCCACTTGATCTGTACAGATCACTTTTCACTATGATCATAGGCAGGATTACAATGACAGATAACACCTCTATATATAGATAACAGAGGGTCCACCATTCAAAAAAGATGACTGTCAAAGCTTATAGACTCCCTTGTAACTTCTGCACGGTCACATGGCTACAAAACTCTCCCATAGAAGTCAATGAGTCCCCTCCTGTCCACTGTATGTCTATGAGCCATGTGACTGCCGTAAAGCAGATCTCTAAATGCTGCCCCCAGGAAAGGGAACAAAAAAAAAATCTACGATAATTTTTTTTCAACAGGTTGGAAAAAATATATAACTGGCCGAAGAAATTATTGGTGACCCTTTCCATTCAAATATCTTTTTTTTTTTTTTGGACACTAACTAATTCCAGATTAGGGCGTCAGTAAACGATTATTTTAGAAATCGAGTATTCTACCGATTATTTTTTACGATTAATAGAGTACTCTAATAAGAAAAAATTAATTAATAGACTGTTTTCCTTTTATAAAAACTCATCAGACCCCCTGCCATCAATCCCCAACACCCTTTGTTCCCCCCTGTGCGATCAGCCCATGTGCATCAGTTCCCCCCGGTGCCATCAGCCCCCCAGTGCCATCAGATCCTCTCCCCCGGTGCCATAAGCTCCCTCTCCAATACCACCAGCTCTTCCCCCAAAGCCACCAGCTCCCCCATGTCATCAGTTGCTCCCCCTCCAATGCCACCAGCTGCCTCCACTGCCATCAGTGCCCAGCCGCAGCCCCAGTGAACTAAAATGTCCTGACGATGTGTGTGTACATCAGGATCCAGTGCAGCGTTGTGCGAGCAGGCGGGTGACCACGGAGCGTGAGTTATAGCAAGCTCTTCACTCACACTCTGTGGTCACATGGCACTAACGAATCTTCGATTCGATCGATTTGAGGATTTTTTTGTGTTGAGTTAATCGATTAATTCGAGGAATCGTTACATCCATATTCCAGATTAAAAGAATTTGACACTTCAAGGGTATTTACATAGTGGCATGAATGGTATGTCAGAGAGGCGCACTGGAACAAAAAAGCTTATGGGTTCGCTTAAGGGAGCTTTTATGGAGACCATAATGGTTGTCACCCAAAAATAAGAGATTGCTAGAAAGAATTTTTAGGAAGTAGAAAAAGAGCCAACACAAGGACTTGTGTATATTAATGATTTTTCTTTTTTTTATTGATTAGTGTGTTGTTTTTTGTGTATAGAGTATCCATAGAATCCTGTTGGTTATTATAGAGGCACTCCTGAGTGCTCAGGAAAAGCACGGATAAGCGGAATGCCTGGCTCAGCTTGGACAAGCGTTCTTATGGGACATGGCGGCCGTTTACACAATGTCATTTAACCTTTTTTCCAATCTCCTCTTGGAATTCTAGTTTTTGTTCTGTGCTCGGTGGAGTCAGCAAAGAAGAAGCCGAGGATCCCCCCCCTCCTCCCTCTTGCTCTCTTCCACTACTGGCAAATCTTTTGGGACTGGATTAAATTGCATTAGGTGAGGGGGTTAGACAGACAGCACCGTGTTCCTGGCCTCGTTAGTGGCTGCCTGAATCCGCCATTAATATTTATAGCCCCGTGTTAATATGAAATCTTAGTTTGACTGCGCGTTTCATGGCTTTTTTTTTTTTCACCCAGCTGAATCTCCGAACGTGAGAAGAATCTCCCGAGCTGCCAAGTAGAAGGGCAGTTACGTGTCCCTTGTGTGTTTTCCCGTGCCCACCCTCTATTATATATGGGCTTGGCTTGTGATCAGTCATGCCACACCATAGCATCTTCTCGGTCACTAAAGGAGGCTTGATGCGTGTATTTACTCAAGTGAAGGAGCCTTGAAGGTGCAAAATCTGCTGTGGTATGCCAGCACATATTTGTAGGGCAAAGCCATGGCAACCACCGTTTTCTGCCCAAGTGTTAGCACCTCTGATCGATCATAGTTTTTCTTAGCTTCTGCTCCCATATGCACATCATAATAGGAGAGTGCAGGAGTCTAGAGCATAAACTCAGTGGACCCAGGCCCTTTTTTTTATCCAGTCAAGTATACCATTTTAATATGTATGATGCATTGCTACATTGCAAATGAGGTCAGCACACTAAAGCTAGCTGAGCAATCTCAGTCCTTGAAGGCCACAAACAGGCTGGGCTTTTAGAAGTCTCTAATTACCTTGCAACTAGTCCGGCTGTAATTATTGCTAAAACCAGCTGGCGTTTGCCTTGAAAAGAGTGGTGATGCTCTCCATTACTCCAGCAGGCAAGTGTAAAACAATTCACTTATTATTTTTGATATATACGTGGGTTTTAAAATGACTGAAGAGGTAAAATACTCACTTTACGTATGTTTTAAAAGGTTTCCTGCTTTGCTTCAATTTTTAATACTAAATTTAAAGGTAATACTCCTTAAAGGAGTTATGATTAAAGTAAAAAATGGAAATCAGACATCATATACTGAGCTAGAATCAGCACTGTACCTCACATGGACCCAGAGATCTGTCCGTTCATTGTTCCAATTGCTCTGCTTGATTTGTTTTCAGCTGGCAGCTCAGGGGACGTGTAGCATGCAGCAGCTCTCTTCCTATAACAGCTTAGGGGACACGTCCTTTCTGCTGCAGCTCATGGGACACGTCCTTTCTGCTGCAGCTCATGGGACACGTCCTTTCTGCTGCAGCTCTCTCCCTATCACAGCTCATGGAGCATGTCCTTTCTACTGCACCTCTCTCCCTGTAACAGTAGATATAGCTGGGGGCAGATGAAGGATGGAACTGAACATGTGCATGGTGTTACTGAGGTGGACAGAAAAGTAAGGAAAAGAACAAACCGCTTTAGTGCCGCATATATCCATTTTATTGAATAACTCAGTGGCTGTACTCATTTTTTTATAACTGTTACATGCAATTACACGAGTCTTGAGATCTAGGAGCTGGTTTGAAAGGGGTTATCACATGACTAATGTAAAAAATGAAAATCAGACACCATACAGTACACAACAGTCTCTTTCTAACAAAGCTAGAACCAGCCCTGTACCTCAGATGGATCCAGAGATCTTCCCATTCATTGCTCTGCTAGATTTATATCAAGCTGATAGCTCCAGAGGAGTGTCCTTTCTGCTGCAGCTCAGGGGGCGTGTCCATGTTCTCCCTATCACAGCCCAGGAGGCAGTTGAAGGATGAAACTGAGCATGTGCGGCCTTCTCAGTGAGCAGGAAAAATAAAAAAATAAAAAAACCAGCAGGTGGCGCTGTACAGATACATTTTATTGAATTGGCTATGCAACATTTTTAATTACATGCAATTACAAAATGATTCAGATCCAGGTGCTGGTTTGAAAACTGTAGAATATTTTTTGTGGGACAACAGCTCGGTCAGTGGGAAAAATAGCTAACTGCTCTGCCTGAGCTGGGAGGGCTGATTTAGATGGAGGGGGCTGCTTTAGATGCTGCTATTTCCTGAATGTTAACAGCTAGAAAAATGCAAGTGGTCTTGTTTGAAAGCTGACCAAAAAGACCATAATGACAGCTAAAGAGGAGAAATCACTCTTAGATATTGAGTCGGGAATAATTAAGGGTAAAACCTGCTTTTACTTTTACTTTCACTTTCAGCTGTATTCCCAGCATCCTGATTTCTATCAGTGATATCTTCTCATTTACTGAACATATTACTGTCATTCTAGTGTCGTCTGAAAGCTTGGAATGTCAGCTTTCAAACAATACATATCTCCAGCTGGTACCAAACAAGGGATATGAGCAGTTCAAGCATCCCCCCCCCCCCCCCCATCAGTGTGGAGGAGAATGAGGGAGCAGCTGACAGGCAGCAGGAGGAGAGAGACAACAGTAAAAATATATAGAAATGTGACATTATCATCATTGTAGTGACCCACATAATAAAATAATGTCATTTTTACTACACAGTGAACGCCGTAAAATAATTCCACAAAATGATGTAAAGATTGCAGTTTTTTAATCTTTCCCCCTAAAAATAAAATAAGTTATTTAATACGCAATATATACCCCAAAATGGTTCCTAAAAATCCTTCAACTAATCCCGCAAAATAAATATTTTTTTTTTAGAAGAAACAAGTTATGACTGCTAGAACACAAAGGGGGAAAATATTATTGTTTTTTAAGGCTAAAATGAATGATGTCTCTAAAAGGTTAAAAATGCAATAGTGTCGCAGTTGCGTGCCAACAAGATTTACTGCAGACACACACAAAAAAATCTACAATAAAAAAAGTGACATTTTTGGGAGGGTTTTTCCAATTTCAACGTGACTGTTAGGAGGTTAAGGGAGTTTTTCTGTCTTAAAGTCCACGTCAAAAGGGGGCCTTACGAGCTACTTTCCTTAAACACACACATGCCTGTGCCAATTTAATTGGAAGCCAGACCTAATTCCACTAATTGTATTAGTGAATGGGGTTGGATTTCTTGCGACTGTGGGCTCATGATCGTGGCAAATTGTGCGTCCCCCTTCACTTGCATTATGTTTGTAAGGATGCAGTACTACTCATAGTCTCTGTGTATCTCTATAATGTCTCTTCTTTTTTTCTTTACCTTCATATAGCTTTTTTGTTGAACGGGTACTTTAACTAATTTATAGTTTTGCAACTATGTCATGGAGGTTACCATGGGGAGCACAGTTGTAGGTACAGTATCTGGGTTAAAATATTAAGCAAATCTAAAACATTTAAACCACAACCATTATTCTAAATTTGTCTCTTAGTATTTAGAACATAACATCCGAAATATGAGTAAGAACTCGGAACATTATAGCATAATCGGATAGATTAATCTCTTGTGTCAGGGTCCACTCTTTTTATTTTATTTTTTTATTTTTATTATATATATTTTTTAATCGTTCTTAAGTTTCATTTACTTTGCTTATACATAGCCGAGCCACATTATTATGACCGCCCGCTAATATCCAGAGTAACCACTGTGTGCAACATAGACAGCAGCTAGATGGCTGGGAGTGACTCAGTAAGGTCCTGCTAGGTTGTCACAGGTATCTGGAAATATGCTGACTGCAGTGCATCTACAGCTGCTGGAGGGTTCGTTTGTCAGGATCCAAAGAAGGGACACAATGATCGAGGTGGTCCCAGAGATGCTCAATTCAAGTCTGGGGAACTGGGGGGCCAGGGTAGTGCTTGGAATTCTTGGTCATGCTCTTCCAACCAGTGTCGGACATTTTTAGCCATGTGACATTGTTGCATTGTCTTGCTGGAAGATCCCGTCTAACTTTTTTTGGCAGACCCGTAGAAATTAATGGGTCCATGTGCACTGCAAAAAATGTGGATTGGACACAGCCCAAAAATACCGGTCGTGTGCATGAGGCCTAAATCAGATGATGTTCTGAGTGCATTTTGACTACAATCTGTAACCCGTATCCTGTGTTTACATCCCAACACAAGACTAACAGGGAGTTTCTGTAGCATCAGGTCTCTACTTCTCCTTCCCCTCCCTGCTCGAACATCACAGATCCAAGTCTACTTAAATCCTTGCTAGAAAAACACTTTCCTAAAACATGACATGGCATCATTGCTAACATCACATCTACAGGGCAGGATCCAGGAGAATGAGCAGACACCATCCTCATGTCAACAATGCAGAGCCTTACAAGCCTTACCACGCCTCAGATGTAGGCGTGATGTCATCAGGACAGGGAACGTGCACATGTCATGTGATCGCGATGGAGTGCAGGAAAACGGGGTATCACATATACAAAAATAACTATTAGTAAGTGTGTAGTTTCCTTTTAATTGATGCTGAAAATTGCAAATCTGGATTAAAATGTTTGCCAATTACCCACTGCTCACATTGCAAAGCTGTTTCCGGGAGCTAATAGAGGGTTGACTAGACAAAATATAATTGTAGCAAACTTTCATCTGTTAAAATAATAAGGTCTGTAGTTTTTCTTTTTTTGTCTCTGCATCTAGCAAGAATGTTTTCATCTGCTGACAGCAAACTGAGATTTTAGAACTGTAGCAGTCTTACCTTTTAGACTTTTCTTGAGCTGCACCTACTCTCTGAATTATTAGGTCAATTCCCAACTTCCCTACCTTCAAACGTGCCATAAAAACACATCTTTTCAGACAGTCTTATCAAGCTACCGTATCTAAAATCACTATTCCCCGAGTAAACCTCTCCCCCACTAACTCCTCTGGCCTGAACTCTATCCTCTAGCACTCCCAAACCAGTTCAGCCTACGCCACTACTTTTAGTTCAATAATGTCTCGAATTAGCAATCGACCGATATTGTTTTTTTTTTAAGAGCCGATAGATAGCCGATAATCTGTGAACTTTCAGGCCGATAGCCGATAATTTCTAACGATATTCTGTGCATTTTCATTTAAAAAATAAATAAAAATCCTACACGAATCTGATGAGAATGAACATGTTTATTGTTAACTTTTAGTTTTCTTTTTCTTTATAAATCTTTCTTATTCATTGATACTTAATATTTTGGTGTTTGTGTTTGTTTAAACTTTTTTTTAAGCTTACTATTAGCCCCCTTAGGGGCTAGAATCCTTATCCTATTCACCCTATGTGAATAGGACTTTACACTGTCCCTGCTGCCCTGTGCTTTGTGCACACAGCAGCAGGGAGCTGACTATGTCAGCCAGGGCTTCAATAGCATCCTGGCTGCCATGGTAACCGATCGGAGCCCCAGGATTACACTGCTGGGGCTCCGATCAGAAGCTGCCACTGTACCACCAACGAGGAGGGGACCCAGTGGCCACTGCCACCAATGACTAATACTGGTGGGCTTGGGGAGGGGGCACACTGTGCCACCAATGTTTTTAATACTGGGGCTGGGGGGTGCACTGCGCCACTAATGAAGATAACTCGCCCATTGATTCAAATGCAGGAGATGGGTGTTGGCTGCAGAATCATATAGCCGCACCCGACCTCTATAAGCGTTCTCTGCGATCCGTGGCAGTTAACCCCTCAGGTGTGGCAGGGGTTAATTGCTGCGCATCGCAGCTACTTGTCATAGAGGTCGGGTGCGGGTATATGATTCTGCAGCGAGCACCCGCCTCCTGTTGAATTTGAATGAATGAATGAGTGAGTTTAACATCATTGGTGGCGCAGTGGCCACAGCCCCTCCTCTCTCCCTTCATTGGTGGCAGCGGTAGCAGTGGCAAAGGGGGAGGGAGACACTGCTTCCTTCTCCCCTGTGCTGCTGAGGGAACATGGATCTCGCTCACAGCAGCGCGATCCATTATCTGCATATCGGCAAGGTTAGATGCATATACGGATAACTTTGAAAATCCTGAATATTGGCCGATAATATTAGTAAAACTGATAACTGGTCAATCCCTAGCTTGAATCCTACTTATCACAGTCAACTACCTTATATGTCACCCCCAATTCCTCATAGATTGTACACTCTTGCGAGCTGGGCCCTTATCCAAGTGTTTCAGTTGTATATTAGCCAGTTACTTTTGTTTTGTACATGAATCCTATGAAATTGTAAAGCGCTGTGGAATATGGTGCCGTTATATAAATAAATATTATTATTATTTGTGAGGGATACCACCCCTCGTGCCCATTTGACGTCAACTACGTCAAGCTCACGAGATGTGGTATGGTCCCTGGTTATCAAGGTGGGACGTTACACCCTCCCAGAGGAGCAGGTAAGGTCAGCTTGGTACAGTTTACACAGACGCCTCCTGTCCACGCAGGCACAGAGAGACAACAAGCTGAGAGCCTTTTCACTGCCGCAGTGAAACAGCGCTTCTCAGGCTGGGTAATCTGCCACCAGCTTCTCGTTTGATATAAGCCCGGTCCGCTAACGAGAATATATAGGGTGAGAAACCAACCCGCGATAGCTTATAATGGACGTGATCGAGATACAAGATAGCACAAGATTGAATTATATATTTAATCGCCTTAAAGGCACACTAGATCTAATACTATACACAGAATATATACAGTGGTCTGAGGTTACAAATACAGGTAATATGGTACAAACAGGATTACACAGAGCACAAGTCAGTTACCGGGTAGATGATTGTTCCGTTGGGTTATGATTAGTCCTTTGCTGTATTCACATGGAGGGCAGTGATGTCATCTGGTTGCAGATCCCTCTAGACACTTGGCACGATGTGACCCTCCTTCAGAAGAAAAGACACGCCCGCTTGCTGGCCCAAGCTTTTTAACCTGTAGCCTGTCCCTCCCCTCCTGGCCTTTGGGAGGGGTCCACCCCCTCTCTGCTGGCCTGGCAGCAAATGACCCACAAAACCCTTTAGGGTTCATAGCTCCAGACCAGAAGGTCACAAGGGGATGGTTCTGGATGGAGTCCAAGCATGGTACCATTGTTGAGTTTCTGTGGTGAGATATGCATATCTCCCTTCCCTGGCATCCCACCACCAAACTAAGACCATGGGCATGTTCATCGTGGCCACTGGGACACAAATATGTATCCAGTTTGTGCCTGTGATGGCCGGGTGATTCATAATCCCTTATAAATCACCAGTTCCATGCTGTCTGCTAGATTTGGTTGAACTGGGGAATGGCTTAGACCCCCTGCAGGGATGTTTTCCTGCAGGCTCCATGCTGTCTGAATGGAGTGTGAAATTGTAAACAAAGATGGCCTGCAAGAAGTTCCCTGCCATATGGCTGGGGCTTTGAAGCAGGGCCCTCCTCTGGAGTTCACTACCTCTGCTATCTGACAGCTGATGGCTGGTGTGAGAACTTATTTTGCATGTACACTGACCAAGGTGAAATAAATGAAAATCATGACTGCCATTCAACGATCATCCATATTCCTGACAGTATTATTTTAGAAATGTAGCAGTCTTAGGCTACTTTCACACTCGCGTTTGGTGCGGATCCGTCATGGATCTGCACAGACGGATCCGTTCAGATAATGCAAACGTCTGCATCCGTTCAGAACGTTTTTATTATCTTTAACATAGCCAAATGGATCCATCTTGAACGTCATTGAAAGTCAATGGAGGACAAATCCGTTTTCTATTGTGTCATAGAAAACGGATCCGTCCACATTTACTTAAATTGTGTCGGAACAGATCAAGCAAGCGTTTTTGGTGTCCGCCTCCAAAGCAAAATGGAGACTGAACGGAGGCAAACTGATGCTGAGCTGATCCTTTTCCATTCAGAATGCATTAGGGCAAAACTGATCCGTTTTGGACCGCTTGTGAGTCCTGAACGGATCTCACAAACTGAAAGCCAAAACGCCAGTGTAAAAGTAGCCTTACCTTCCTCATTATCAATGTCTTTAAAGGGAACTCACCATCATTTTTATCACATATTAAAGGAGTTATACAGGAAAATATATTTATGGCTTGTCCTCTGGATAGATCACCAGTATCAGACCTGCAGCGGTGCGTCACCTGGATCCCCCGCCGATCAATTGTTAGAAGATGCCTTAAGCACTGCAGCCTTTTCCTAGGTCAGTGACATCACTATACATCGATCATGTGGCCTAGTTGCAGCTCAGCCCTATTTAAGTCAAAGGGGCTGAGCTGCCGTACCAAGCACTGTCACTATATGATGTACGGCGCTGTCCTTGGAGAGCTGCCGGGAGCTTTCATCGCTCACCACAGCGGCTCCCTGTTACAGCTGATTAGCAGGGATGCTGGAACTTGGACTCCTGCTGATGTGATAATGATGACCTATCCTGAGGATAAATCATCACAATCTTTTCCAGGATAACCCCCTTTAGTAGACTATATGTGTGCATTTTATGTAATTTGTTTAGCAAAATGTGGGTGGATGGTTTTCTGGGTATAATTTTTTTAATTCACTTTATGTACTACTTCCTGTCCTGGCTCTTTAACTTTCTCCTTTCTTTGGACTTTTAGCATAACAAATGGCATTGCATGACTTTCTCAGGGTAGTTTCCGTTTACCTGCATACACCGTTTTTTGTCCGTCCAAAACGCAGCTCTAAGGCCTCTTTCACACGGGTGTCATATTTTTGGCCCAGATAAGAGGCCGGTGCGTTGCGGGAACACACACTATTTTTCTGCGCGAGTGCAAAACATTGTAATGCGTTTTGCACGCGCGTGAGAAAAATCGCGCATGTTTGGTACCCAAACCCGAACTTCTTTACAAAAGGTCGGGCTTAGGATTGATGTTCTGAAGATTGTATTATTTTCCCTTTTAACATGGTTATAAGGGAAAATGATAGCATTCTGATTACAGAATGCATATTATAATAGTGCTGGAGGGGTTAAAAAAAAAAGAAAAGAAAATTAACTCACCTTCTCCTCTTGATCGCGTAGTTCCCGGTCTCTTCTTTAATGATGAGCTGTGGGCTAAAGGACCTGTGGTGACGTCAGATCACATGGTCCATCACCACGGTCCTATTCTTGTTTTCAATTGCGGACAATAATATGTAGTTCTATGGGGGTGCCGGCTGGGTGTTTTGCAGATCCGCAATACACTACAGAAGTGTGAATGGACCCTAATGCCGGAAAGCGACCAGATACCATTATAGTCAATGTGGTCCAGCGGTGAGTGGCAATATACAGTGGGGCAAAAAAGTATTTAGTCAACCACCAATTGTGCAAGTTGTCCCACTTAAAAAAGATGAGAGAGAGGCCTGTAATTTTCCTCATAGGTACACTTCAACTATGAAAGATTTCTAATGAATTAATTGGTACATTCCTCGGTTAAATAAGTATTTGGTCACCTACAAACAAGCAAGATTTCTGGCTCTCTCAGACCTGTAACTTCTTCTTTAAGAGGCTCCTCTGTCCTCCACTTGTTTCCTGTATTAATGGCACCTGTTTGAACTTGTTATCAGTATAAAAGACACCTGTCCACAACCTCAAACAGTCACACTCCAAACTCCACTATGGCCATGACCAAAGAGCTGTCGAAGGACACCAGAAACAAAATTGTAGACCTGCACCAGGCTGGGAAGACTGAATCTGCAATAGGCAAGCAGCTTGGAGTGAAGAAATCAACTGTGAGAGCATATATTAAAAAATGGAAGACATACAAGAGCACTGATAATCTCCCTCGATCTGGAGCTCCACGCAAGATCTCACCCAGTGGGGTCAAAATGATCACAAGAACGGTGAGCAAAAATCCCAGAACCACACGGAGGGACCTAGTGAATGACCTGCAGAGAGCTGTGACCAAAGTAACAAAGTCTACCATCAGTAATACTACGCCGCCAGGGACTCAAATCCTGCAGTGCCAGAAGTGTCCCCCTGCTTAAGCCAGTACATGTCCGGGCCCGTCTGAAGTTTGCCAGAGAGCATTTGGATGATCCAGAATCGGATTGGGAGAATGTCATATGGTCAGATGAAGCCAAAGTAGATTATTTTTTTTTAATTTTTTTTTTAAACTCAACTCGTGTTTGGAGGAGAAAGAATTCTGAGTTGCATCCAAAGAACACCATACCGACTGTGAAGCATGGGGTGGAAACATCATGCTTTGGGGCTGTTTTTTGGCAAAGGGATCAGGACGACTGATCCGTGTAAAGGAAAGAATGAATGGGGCCATGTATCGTGAGATTTGAGTGAAAATCTCCTTCCATCAGCAAGGGCATTGAAGATGAAACGTGGCTGGGTCTTTCAGCATGACAATGATCCCAAACACACTGCCCGGGCAACGAAGGAGTGGCTTGGCTTCGTAAGAAGCATTTCAAGGTCCTGGAGTGGCCTAGCCAGTCTCTAGATCTCAACCCCATAGAAAACCTTTGGAGTGAGTTGAAAGTCTGTGTTGCCCAGCAACAGCCCCAAAACATCACTGCTCCAGAGGAGATCTGCATGGAGGAATGGGCCAAAATGCCAGCAACAGTGTATGAAAACCTTGTGAAGATTTACATTAAAAGGTTTGATTGAGATGAACTTTTGTAATTGACCAAATACTTATTTTCCACCATAATTTGCAAATAAATTCTTAAAACATCAGACCATGGGATTTTCTGGATTTTTTTTTCTCATTCTGTCTTTCATATCTTTTTAAGTGGGAGAACTTGCACAATTGGTGGCTGACTAAATACTTCTTTGCCTCACTGTAGCGTTAGGACAGATACAGTAAACTCTGGCAGGCTGTTCTCTGCAGAATAGCCTGCCAGATCAGGTAATTGAAGGTGTAAACCTACCCTCAGTCAAGCCATTTACTACCACAATAGAGGCAAAGGGGATGAGTGACTCAATAAGAACTTCACACGTTACACTGAAAAGTGCAGTACTCTTCTGTGGACATCCTTATCAAAGCATATAAAGAAAACAAAAGAGCTGTCATACTGTTATCCTAATTCTACTAATCTACTATTTTACCAACATATATATTTTCCATACAGCAGCAGTAAGCTGACAATGGTTTATGTTTGGGAACCAACATACGATATGTTTCTGTCTGTGCTGACTGCTGCAGATGAGCAATCATACAGATGTAGCAGGGTTAGCACTCCAGCTCTCCAGCTCTTAACTCAAATTTCTTTACTCATTGCGTTGTCTTGAGACAAAAGCCATTGAAAAGCAATTGAAGGTGTTTGCTGAGATTAGATAACACAACTCAGAAATCTCAGAAAACAGTGTTAACTCTACTCCATCCGTATTTTGTATTACATTTTTGATGGTATGATACAGCTAAAATGAACAGACAAAAATTCTAAAAAAAAGTTTAGTGAATAATGCATGTGATGTAAAACTGGGCATGACCAATTTATTTTAATTCATTTTTTTATTAATTTTTATTTTTCCTGATGGTAGACAATTTTCTTAAATATTTAATAATATAAAAATGATCAGATGACTTTATTAAATATTTATTAGCAAGATTTTCCTTGAACCAAAATATCAATTTTGTGAGGGAGAATTATTCAGTAGCATCTATAGTGCCTTGAAAAAGTATTCATACCACTTCTACCTTACCTGCAAACTTAAATGTATTTTATTGGTATTTTATGTGATAGACCAACACAAAGTAGCAAGTATGCACAAAGTGAAAACAAAATGATAAATGGTTTTCAAAAATTATATTAATAAAAATCTGAAACGTGTGGTGTGTGTTTGTATTCAGCCCCCTGTACTCTTATAAGCCTAAATAAAACCCAGTGTGACTAATTACCTTCAGAAGTCTCCTAATTAGTAAACAGAGTCCACCTGTGTGTAATTTATTTTAAGGATAACTACAGCTGTACTGTGAAGGACTCAGAGGTTTGTTAGAGGACATTAGTAATCAAACAGCATCATGAAAATCAAGGAACACACCAGACAGGTCAGGAATAAAGTTGTGGAGAAGGGTAACGCAGGGTTAGGTTATAAAAAAAATATCCCAAGCCTCTCATGAAGCAGTGTTCAATCCATTATCGAAAAATGTAAGGAGTATGGATTAACTGCAAACCTACCAAGACATCCACGTAAATTGACAGCCCAGGCAAAGAGAGCACTAATTAGAGAGGCAGCCAAAAGGCCCATGGTCACTCTGGGGGAGCTGCAGAGACCCACAGCTCAGGTGGGAGAATCTGTCCACAAGGCTACTATCACTCCACAAATCTGGCTTTTTATGGAAGAGTGTCAAGAAGAGAGACATTTTTGAAAGCAGGCTATAAAAAAATCCTGTTTCTAGTTTGCCACAAGCCATGTAGGGGACACACCAAACATGCAGAAGAAGGTGCTCTTGTCAGATGAGACCAAAGTTTATCTTTTTAGCCTAAATGCAGAACGCTACGTGTGGCAGGAAAACTAACACTGCACATCACCCTAAACACACCATCCCCACCTGTCGCAAGACTTGAAAATTGCTCTTCACAGACTCTTCATCCAAACTAACTGAGCTTGAGCTATTTTGCAAAGAATGGGCAAAAATGTCAGTCTCTAGATGAACAAAGCTGGTAGAGACATGCCTCAAAAGACTTGCAGCTGTAATTGTAGGATAAGGTGATCCTACAAAGTATTTACTCGGGGTCTGAACACAAATACAAGTTACACTTTCCAAGTTTTTATTTATTAAACAAATACTTGTTACTTTGTGTTTGTCTATCACATAAAATCCCAATAAAATACATTTAGGTTTGTGAGTATAACATGAAATAATGTGGAAAAGTTCAAGGGGTATGAATATATTTTCAAGGCACTGTATAACCATATACTTGTTAATGCAGGGGATACTTTTAATGCTTTTATGTATAATAATCATGTCCTTTGTTACATGCTCATTTGCATTTTTATATTTTTTTTATATTCTTGTGCCTATCGTGTGTAAAATATGATTCACATAATCCAAGAATATTTCTTTTTGTATAGAGACGATTAATTAAGTAGAGATTTACATATGTCATTATTAGGACATCTTCTATAGGCCATTTTATCTTCTGTATGTTAGAAAGCAGAAAGCCATCTGAAAGTACTCACGTTTAATTTAAATAGAATTCAGCTTTAGTCAATCACCACCACAGGTCCTGTCGATCAGTCTCATGGAAAAATATAGCATTACATGGCAACTAGGAATGAGCGAATTTCATATTTTTAAATTCGTTTTCGGTTCAGGTTGTGGTATAATGTAAATTGCGCTATGGATTCCGTTACCACGGATCATAATGCAATTCCATGACGGAATGCATAACGGAAAGGTAGAAACATATACACTGATGAGCATAAGGGGAGCAATGTTTTGAACTTTAGGCTTTCAGGCTCCATATCTCACCATGCACTATAGCTTCGATGTGAGACTACCATAATTTTTTTAGACAGTCGTCTTTGGCTTTCAATACTGCCCGAATCCTTCTGGGCATGCTCTCAATCAGATTCAAGTATGTCTCGACCAAAATCTGTTCCTATTTCTTTTCTACACGTTCCCAATATTGGTGCATACTGGTCAACTCACTTGGGTACGAATACAGCTTTTTTCTTCAACTCTACCCTCAAGTGTTCAATTAGGTTGATGTCTGGGGACTGTGGGGGCCAATCCAGTACCTCTAATTCATTGTCATTGAACTATTTCTTCGAGTTGTTGTCCTGCTGAAACACTATGTCCTCCTTTTCATACCCATAGTACTCGAGTGTAGGAAGTAACTCGTCTTGCAGAATACTCACACATAGCTCAGCATTGAGACCACCATCAATCCTGGTCAAGTATCCAACGCCTTTTGGCTGTGAAACAAAGCCATATCAACAGGACTTCCCCCGCCAATCTTGACAGTTCCTGAAGTTTCTCAATCCGTTAGGCACCTTTTTCGCTTGTTTTTTCCAGGCCCATTTGCACCCATGAGTGTCCAGGCTATTGACTTTTGTCTCATCCCTCCAAATCACCCGTAATCAATCTTCTATAGTCTACTGTTTGTACTTTTTTGCAAACTCGAGCCGACGCTTCTTATGACAGTATTGAAGTCGAGGCTTCTACTCCTTTTTTCGAGCCACCATTGCAGACTTAACTAACTGTAGTGCTCGTCGCATGGTACTTGCATGGACGTATCTGATCTCACTATTACAAAGCATACGAGCACCTCCACTGCCTTGTTTGTTGTGCCAGAACTAAAATACCTTGTGATGAGCCTACTTCTTGACTCTTTTATTGGGAAATCAACTTCATGGCTGCTCCTCGATTTAAATCAGTGACCTTTCGCTTGGGAATCAACCTAATAACACACTGAGCTATCAGGGAATGTGAAAACAGGTTGTAAATTGTAGTGTACAAGAAGAAAAAGATTGTTCCACCACAAGGAGCAAAACAGTAACAATGCAGTTACATGACAAGAATCTGCATAACTAATCATATGCTAAATAGTTGCAAGTCCAATTTATGTATGAGATGGCCAAGATGATTGTCTATAAAATGATGGTAGTCTCATGTGGATGGTGAGATATGGATCCTGAAAGTAAAAAGTTCAAAACATTACCCTTTTGCTCGTCAGTGTATACTGTAAAAGGAAAATTAGACAAGTAGTGCAGATGCGTTCATCTTTTGGGTTTGTGCAGGGCTGCTGCCAATGAACCATACGGGAACCAAGCAAATGGTCCTGTGGTAACTGCAAATGGATCTTTATTTGTTTGGCGCTGCCACAAAGATAATTTCCATTAGGGAAGCTCAGTTAAAAAAAAATAAAATAAAAAATACTAGGGATGCAACGAGTACTCGATTAAATCCTCGATGCAATTTTTTTGCGGGGATTCGTTTGTGTCACGTGACCACAGAGCGGGAGTGAAGCACTTGCTATTACTCCCGCTCCGTGGTCTCCCGCTGGCCCGCAACACGGGAAAGGATTAGATACAGCAGTAAACTCCATCCGCTGTAAGGACCTTCTGACATCATAGTGTCATGTGATATTGGAAGCCTCAATTAGGGCCATGCGCCTCACAGTACATACCAGGGCTCGACAAATCCCAAGCGCCAGGTCGCCATGGCAATCAGGAATTTGGTCCTGGCACTATTTATTTGTCAACCTGTTTTCAAAGGTGTACAGGCGACGGGTGCAGAGCGCCGGAGGGGGGTCTGTTCTGTCTGGAGGCAGCAGGAGTGGAGATAAGCGCCTCCATTGTGGAAGCGCTCATCTCTATATTCTTCTGTATCGACATCCTCAGGGCAGCGATACAGATGAATGGTGCGGAGGAGCAGGGGAGAGGCGTCTCCCTTGCCCGTTCCCCTGATAGGCTACAGGCACTATGCAGGTGGCGAGATGACTTAATTGCGCCGCCTGAGCTGTACAGTGCGGGACACATACCGGAAGAGCAGCATAAGGTAAGTATATGAGTTTGTTTTTATTATTTATAGTATACTGTGGCAAGAAGGGGGGTGAGGGCCCTATATACTGGCACAATATGGAGGGGGTGGGCACTATGGAGAAGAGGGGAAACACTATGGGGCCCTATATACTGGCACATTATGGGGGGCACTATGGAGAAGAGGGGAATCACTATGTTGGCCCTATATACTGGCACAACATGGGGGGGGCACTATGGGGGCCCTATATTCTGGCACATTATGGGGGACCCTATATACTGGCACATTATGGGGGCCACTATGGAGAAGAGGGGAAGGAGCACTATAGGGGCATCTACTGGGGGCCCTATGTACTGGCATGCATTATTGGGGGGCTCTATGGAGGAGTGAGGGGGGAGCACTATGGGGACATCTACTGGGGGCTTTATGACGCGGCTCCTCCTGGCTCCTAACTTTTTTAGCTGGCTATATACAGCACTTGGGGAACGGAGCTGATGGCACAGAGGGGAATCTGATTGCACTAGGGCAGTGGTGGGCAACCTTATTAGTAAAATGAGCCAAATATCGACAAAACAGCGATTTCTATTTTTTTGAGAGCCAAATTTTTTAAACTTCAAATATATAAGACGGTACAATGTTATTTACTTCATAAGGGTATTCCTAACCATCTGAACATACCTTTCTCAATCCTCGACACTACATCTTCTTTCACTCCACAACGTTTTACCCTATAAGACGCACATAGGTTTTAGAGGAGGACAATATGGAAAAAAATATTTTTCATTACACCTCAGGTCAGACCACTAATCAGAACCTCAATGTTTGAAATCTCTTTTGAAATTTGAAAAAAAGGAACTCGGGGGTTCTGTACCAACGCAACGCTGTCTTAACAGAGTTTTCTTGAATTTTTATGCACTTGGAAAAGCCGTGCGAAGATTTCTGAATCCATTTACTGTCAGTGTCACTAAATTCAAGGTGGAGTTCTTTTCCCCACTCAGCAACCAAGGGCGGTACGCTAGAATAGCTCTCACTTAGAATCTGCCTATAAATGAGGGTGGTGCATTTATGAGGTAAATTTGGCAGCAGAACATAATTCTCCAACCATGATGGATCAGGGAGAGGGGTAAATTTGGAAATCATAAACTGCCTACAAGCATTCTCAAAGTCATTTCTTTGAATGAAATCTTTACCAAGGGCAGGTACACCCGAGAGGGCAGTATAGAAGTCGGAAGTGATCTGTAACCCTTTCAAATCTCCTAATCTGTGATGTGACATTGATAGCCAAATGTCTGATGGAGATTTAATTTGTGGGAACAGTAGTGTGGGGATAACTGAGATAGGAGCTAAGGGAGAAATCTTGTCCTGAGCAGATGTTAAGACCAAAGACTTATGGCAAATATGCAGCATTCCTCTGGTGAGTACGCTATCTACTTTGGTCCCTTCTCCTGTCCTCTCAGGTGTCCATAACCTATGGAACAATTCCTTACCCAACAGGGCCAATTCTAAATCTACATGCATACAGAATGTCTCTTGTCTGGCCAGTTTAAGCCACCTTTCCAAACTAATAGCCTGTATATAGGTTGATAGGTCAGGGAGGGAGATACCCCCATGTTTCTTTCTTCGGGAAAGAAGGTGAAAGGACATTCTAGTGCGATTCTTATCCCACAAATAACTGCTCATGATGGATTGTAGTTTATTAATGAAACTAACAGGTACCGATATGGGTAGGGCTCTCAAGGTGTACATTATCAGCGGCAGGATGTAGGTGGTGAGGACATTTTTCCTGCCTAGCCAGGTTAGGAAAGGAGAGCTGCTCTTAGAGAGAATAGAGGTGACTTTGGAGAGTAGCGGGGGAAATTAAGACTAAACAACAACTTGAGGTCCATCAGGATCGTCACCCCCAAATATTTTATTGCTTGTGTAGGCCACTTGAATGGTGTGAGGGCTTTGACCTTAGTACGCAGGACAGCTGGGAGGGAAACGCCAAGGGCCTCCGACTTATCGAAATTTATCTTAAAATTTGAGATAACCCCAAAAGTTTCGAAAATCTGCTTAACCTCCAGCAAAGCCTCTTCAGGATTTGACAACAGGATCAGTAAATCATCAGGAGCAGTAAATCTGCCTAGTTTCACTCCTTTGATCGTGGGGGATTGGCGGAACTTAAGAAGAAGCGTCTCTAGGGTGAGTACAAACAAGGTGGGGGATAATGGGCATCCTTGACGAGTACCGTTTCTAATTTGGAAGGCGTTCGATAGGGTGCCGTTGACTAGTACTCTCGCAGATGGTGCAGAGTATAGAGTATAGATAGCTCTGATGAGGCCTTCAGGGAAGCCAAAGGCTTGTAGTACTTTCTCCATATAGGCCCAGCTAACCCTATCGAACGCCTTCTCCGCATCTGTGCCCAGGAGTACAAGAGGGGACTTAGATTTGATGGCGTGGGTGATCGCATGTATGACTCTACTGATATTATGCCTACCCTCTCTACCTGCAACGAAACCTACCTGTTCTTCACCCACAAGCCCAGGGAGCAACCCTGACATACTGCTGTGAAGCAGTTTAGCCCACCACTTCAAATCGGTGTTCAGCAGTGAAATCGGCCTGTAACTTCCACATGCTTCCTTATCCTTCCCTTCTTTATGGATAATCGTTATGTGCGCTTCCTAGGCTTGTGGGGTCAGAGAGACACCTGTAAGGAGGAGATTGCATGCCGTGACAAAATGTGGGACTAAAATATCTTTATACTTTTTGTAATATGAGCTTGGAAAACCGTCAGGTCCGGGACTCCTGCCTGAAGGGATAGACATTAGAACCTTTTCTACCTCTTCCGTTGTAAACGGTTGAAGCAGATGATGTAGATCGACCTCAGAAATTCTTGGGATGTTAATAGAGCTAAGGAACTCCGACGTGCGTGTCTCGATTTGCTGGCTGGTGAGGGGTATTGGGAGGTTATACAGATTTGAATAAAAGGAGCAAAACTCCTGAGCTATCGCTGGAGTATTAATAAGTCGGGGGCCTGAGGCTGATTTGATGGCTTGAATAAAGGATTTATTTCTTTGGTTCTTAATAAGGTTGGAGACTAACTTAGAACCCATATTCCCATGAAGGTATTGTTTGAAGCGCAATACGAACATTCAAAAAGTCAGTGACCTTATGCCTCAAGCACTTAAGCAGAACCTCAATGTTAATAAGACCTCCCTGAGATCAGATGTCAGCTCAGACCCCAAAGTAAATGACCCCCTCAATCAGACCTCAGATAAGAGCCCCATGCCTCTCATCATCCCCATTATCAACCATGATGCCTCTCATCATTACCATTATCATCCATGATGCCTCTCATCATCCATGATGCCTCTCATATCCCCCATTATGATTCTCATCACCTCATTGCCTCAGATCAGCCCCAAGTTTCATAAAATAAAAAAGCACTTACTTCTCCGGCTCCTGGATGCCGCTGCTACTCACCACCCGCGCTCTGTGTTCCTCCTGCTGTCGGCTGTGCTGTGAACTGGCGTGCACAGAGTGACGTCACAGAGTGCCTCACACTGTGCGCAGCCCTGCACAGCCTACAACCGAGGACCAGGAAGCGGTGAGTACAGAGCCTTCACCGCTTCCTGGTCTTCACCCTCCTACCTATTTTTGCTACGGGCAACGAAAATGCTATCGCACTGTACATGTGAGCCCGCACCTGGAAGAGCCAATATTAGGGGGCTAAAGAGCCGCATGTGGCTCTAGAGCCGCAGGTTGCTGACCACTGCACTAGGGGATAGTGGAGCTGATGGCACTGGGGGGAACTGATGCACTTTTGCTAATCACACAGGGGGGAACGAAGAGGTTTGGGGACTGATGGCAGGGGTTCTAATGAGTTTTTATAAAGGAATTAATTTTTTCTTATTAGAGTACTCGATTAATCGTAAAAATAATCAGTAGAATACTAGATTTCTCAAATAATCATTCACTTCAGCCCTAATAAAGACTGCAGTCATGGCCAAAAGTTTTGAGAATTACATAAATATTGGAAAATTTGCTGCTTAAGTTTTTATAATAGCAATTTGCATATACTCCAGAATGTTATGAAGAGTTATCAGATGAATTGCATAGTCCTTATTTGCCATGAAAATTAACTTAATTCCCAAAAAAAACTTTCCACTGCCTTTCATTGCTGTCATTAAAGGACCTGCTGAGATCATTTCAGTAATCGTCTTGTTAACTCAGGTGAGAATGTTGATGAGCACAAGGCTGGAGATCATTATGTCAGGCTGATTGGGTTAAAATGGCAGACTTGACCTGTTAAAAGGAGGGTAATGCTTGAAATCATTGTTCTTCCATTGTTAACCATGGTGACCTGCAAAGAATCGAGTGCAGCCATCATTGCGTTGCATAAAAATGGCTTCACAGGCAAGGATTTTGTGGCTACTAAGGCTCCATTCACACGTCCGCAAAATGGGTCCGCATCCTTTCCGCAATTTTGCGGAAAGGGTGCGGACCCATTCATTCTCTATGGGGACGGAATGTGCTGTCCGCATCCACATTTGCGGATCCGCACTTCCGCATCCGTGCTTCCGTTTCCGCAAAAAAATAGAACATGTCCTATTCTTGTCCGCAATTGCGGACAAGAACAGGCATATTCTATTATGTCGGCAATGTGCGGTCCGCAAAATGCGGAAAGCACATTGCCGCTTTCCGTGTTTTGCGGATCCGTGTCTCCGTGTATCCGCAAAACACATTGCGGACGTGTGAATACAGCCTAAGATTGCACCTCAATCAACAATTTATAGGATCATCAAGAACTTCAAGGAAAGAGGTTCAATTCTTGTTAAGAAGGCTTCAGGGCGTCTAAGAAAGTCCAGCAAGCGCCAGGATCGTCTCCTAAAGAGGATTCAGCTGCGGGATCGGAATGCCACCAGTGCAGAGCTTGCTCAGGAATGGCAGCAGGCAGGTGTGAGCGCATCTGCACGCACAGTGAGGCGAAGACTTTTGGAAGATGGCCTGGTGTCAAGAAGGGCAGCAAAGAAGCCACTTCTCTCCAAAAAAAACATCAGGGACAGATTGATCTTCTGCAGAAAATATGGTGAATGGACTGCTAAGGACTGGGGCAAAGTCATATTCTCCGATGAAGCCTCTTTCAGATTTTTTGGGGCATCAGGAAAAAGGCTTGTCCGGAGGAGAAAAGGTGAGCGCTACCATCAGTCCTGTGTCATGCCAACAGTAAAGCATCCCGAGACCATTCATCTGTGGGGTTGCTTCTCATTCAAGGGAGTGGGCTCACTCACAATTTTGCCCAAAAACACAGCCATGAATAAAGAATGGTACCAAAACACCCTCCAATAGCAACTTCTTCAAACAATCCAACAACAGTTTGGTGAAGAACAATGCATTTTCGATCACGATGGAGCATATAAGGCAAAAGTGATGACTAAGTGGCTCGGGGACCAAAACGTTGACATTTTGGGTCCATGGCCTGGAAACTCCCCAGATCTTAATCCCATTGAGAACTTGTGGTCAATCCTCAAGAGGCGGGTGGACAAACAAAAACCCACTAATTCTGACAAACTCCAAGAAGTGATTATGAAAGAATAGGTTGCTATCAGTCAGGAATTGGCCCAGAAGTTGATTGAGAGCATGCCCAGTCGAATTGCAGAGGTCCTGAAAAAGAAGGGCCAACACTCAAAATACTGTCATGTAATTGTCGATAAAAGCCTTTGAAACGTATGAAGTGCGTGTAATTATATTTCACTACATCACAGAAACAACTGAAGCAAAGATCTAAAAGAAGTTTAGCAGCAAACTTAGTGAAAACTAATATTTGTGTCATTCTCAAAATTTTTGGCCACGACTGTACACGCTTTGTGGGCAGACAGCCCATCCACACACGAACCGCGTGGTCTGAATAAATTAAACGTTTTTTATTTTTTAACTTCCCTGTGGAAATTACTTGCACTGGGAAAACGTCCATTTGCAGTTACCCCCTTTCAACTAATAACTCGTATGGACAGGGATCGTGAGACAACTTGTTTAATGATTGCATTCGAACAAGACTCATCCATCTTCTACCACTGATGTTTCCTGTTTGCTTATGAGGCAGAGGAACTATAACTTTAGAGAGGGCCACAGAGGAGCATTCGCTATTGCCGCATAGTGCAGAGACGTTTAATGCTCTCTTGGGAGAGGAGCTTCGAGTCTGTTTGGTTCTTAGTGTTCACTCTAAGCACAGAGGTACGGTATGTAAAAAGTCCTTTGGGTAAACTAGAGAATGGGGAAGGAGAGCTTGTTTCAGGCTTGAGCTGTGGAAGTGCCAGCTACCTTAAAGGGTTAATAGAGATACTTTGCAAGGGTTTTGAGTAAGTATATTGAGCTGCTAGTACTTGTAATGTAAGCTCGCTCTACTCCTTCCGACTCCTGATTACGATTCAGCGATGTGCTCCTGGAAGAAAGCCGATTCCCCAAGCTCTGCTTTTTATTCTACTCTCTTGCCTCTCCTTTTTCCTCTCCATCGCCTCCTGCTCTAGTCAGCTCCCCCCCCCCCCCCCCTCCAACTCGTTGTTGTTTAATATTTATTCCTGTTACGGTTATGAATTTCTATAAAATATTCACAAACACCCCCCCCTCCCCTCCCAACCACTCTTACAGAAGGAGAGGGGAATATGACAGAAACACAAAAACATACTGATTTAATTAATACAAAGCTGTCTGAAGATCTTAAGGTGGAGTTGTAGGCTCCCGGAGGGCTGTTTATTCCTAGCCTCTGTCTATCGGGCGCACACTCATCCCTGTAGTGCAAGCCTCTCTGCTCTAGTGCTGGCGAGGGCAAGCAGGTCTCTGCTCTTCCGTGCACCCAAGGCGCAGACCACTAGTGGAAACAGGCAGGGATCCTTATCATTTATTTATCTCTCTACCGCGAATAATAAAATGTAGCTGTCTCTGTAGTTACAAAGCCGTAATGATAGCTAAGTGTATAATTAATAATGTGTTCGCACATAGACAGTTCCACAGTGTAACTCGCTAGCACATTGCTTTAGGACATAGTTTGCAGTTTAGTCAGAAGCTCAAAAATAGAAGTGGTAACATTGTAGCAATTTACTGCAGCTATTTCTGTGACAGAATTTTTTCGTTCCCAACCGCCGCCACCGTTTCCACACAATACATTACAATAAATGCAGTTTTGCCTTCTTTTGGATACGGAGGATGGAGTGAGTTTACTTACGTATAGTACTATGTAAGGGGTCACACTAGACATCTTTTTACAGTATAAGGCTACATGCACACGACCGTATGTGTTTTGCGGTCCGCAAAAAAACTGATGAAATCCGTATGCTGTTATTTTTTATTTTTTTTCGTGGATCCATTGTAACAATACCTAAAATGGACAAGAATAGGACATGTTCTATTTATTTATTTTTTCGGCGGGGCTACGGAACGGACATACTGATGCGGACAGCACACGGTGTGCTGTCTGCATTTTTGGCAGACCCGTTGATATGAATGGGTCCGCATCCTATCCACTAAGAAAACTGAACAGAAACGGAAACGAACAACGTTCGTGTGCATGTAGCCTAACACACTAGTGTTAAAGGAACCCACTGACTATGACTGTATGAATTAGTACATAAATCACAAATGTCACCAAACGCAGTGATCAGGAAAAATGTCCCCAGCAAATCTCAAGCAAAACGTAACAGCCAATCTGTATAATGGATCGATGAAAACATAACGTTTAATGTAAATATCTAAAATAAAGATGTGAAGCAACAAACAAAAAATAGAGACTCCTGTTTCGATAACAATGATAATATATACAACAATACAATGGTGCTCGGCGGCACCCGAATAGGGACCAAATAAATATAACCCACTTGTCCTACCACTTCCAGGTCGTTTAGGATTGATAGTCCATTGGTTAATCTGATCCCTCTTCAAACATCCAGAACAGATGTCAATCATAGTGGGCAGACTAGGGAAACTATCCTGACCCTATAATGCCCTATGTATGGGGTGCTATGCTGGCCCTAAATTGGCCTAAATATGGAGCACCCATCTTGATAAAGACGACCCCATCTGGAACCTGTCCCTTCACTAGAAAGCCCTAGATTGCCCTATTCTGAGTTCCCTACATACATGTTTCGCAAAAAAGAATTCTCCTCAGGGGAAATCAAAAGTTAACAATGTCAAATAATGGGGTAATGCACTCTATACAGATGAAGCAACGTCCCACACTTAGGGCAGTGGCCACTAAACTGATGCTGTAGTGTCCAAAGGTAAGATATTGTTGCGGGGGAGATTATATTAACTTCCCTCAGATGTGTGCCGCAAACGGCATTCGGGCTATATGAGGCTGCCTCTGTCTGAGGGGGGGTTAATATAATGTCCCCCGCTACCCTTATACAGTGATACCTCAAATTAGAATGTCACAGTTACAATGTTACAATATTTTTCAGGATACAGCGAGTTTTACTAGGCCATTATATTGTGAAGCCACATTTAGCATACAGTGCCACAGGCAGTCGATATCTGTGACATGTGTGATAGGCTGGATGGTTCAGCCTATCAGAATGGGCATTGGTAAAACAGCAGTATTACTAAAATGCATGCACTGATTGGCTGTGTAGTAGTACTTCTCTGCACTGTGTATGTACTGCTGTTTACCTGTGCCAGATTGATCTATTCCTTTAGACTCTAGGTGAGTTTGGCTCCATTTTATTTTCCTGGTACACTGCAGGGAATATCTATCAAGGCTTTTATGCCAGTTTTGTGGTGTAAAAAAGTTGCATATTAAAGGCTAGCGCACACCATATTTGGGCCATAATTTGCCTTTTTTTCTGACATCTTTGCTAAGTTATTGAAAAGGAAAAACTAAAATCTTGCATTGATAAAAGTATTCAGACCCTTTACTCATTACTTATTTGAAGTGATTACAGCCTCCAGTCGTCTTGGGTATAATGTCACATGTTTACACACCTGGATTTGGGAATTTTTGGGTATTCTTCTCTGCAGATCCTCTCAAGCTCTGTTAGGTTGAATGGTGACGATCAATGACAACCGTTTTTAGATCTCTCCAAAGATGTTTGATCGAGTTCAACTTCTGGCTGGCCCACTCATGGAAATTCACAGAGTTGTTATTAAAGGGGTTGTTCGGGTTCAGAGCTGAACCCGGGCATACCCTTTTTTTTACCCATGGCAGCCCCCCTGATGTTGGCCTCGGAGCATCTAATGCTCCGATGCGCTCCCTTGCCCTGCACTAGATTGCGCAGGGTAATATACCAACGAAAGCTGAAACCAGCCAATATATGCACCGCACGGCCACAAACCATGAAACTCCTTTTGTTTTCGATAACACACTGCTGGGCGGAAGCTTCCGCCTGGCAGTGTGTTTGGTGACATCACCGGCTCCGAAGGGCGGGCTTTAAGCCTGCCCTAGCCGTTTTACTGGCTAAGGCAATGCTAAATCCCGCCCATCAGTGCCGGTGACGTCAATCAAATCGGCTTTGCAGTTCAAGAATAAAAATCACTTTTACTGAGGAATAAATAAAACGCTTACTTAGTGCCCTCCTATAATTTTTTGGGGCTGCAGATGAATCAGTTCCCTGGCTCTTTTTCTGTTGTCCAGAATGGCTGCACCACTGCTCTGACTACCTGATGCACACTGTTCATTTGGTAGCTCAAGACACTTCCTACTTGTCCAGCCCTGCTCTTGGATTGGCCAACACTGTTCAGGTGAGCGTTGCAGTCCAATCCAAGGCAGCAGGTAGTGTCTTAGGCTACCAAATGTACTGTCTGGGCATCAGTGCGGTCATCTTAAATGACAGAAGAGGAGCCTGGGAATTGGCCCATTTGCGGCTAAAAAGATGAAAAGCAGGTCAACAGGTAATTGTTCTAATATTTCTCCAATGTGATTTTTTTTTATTTATTTTTTCTCTTGAGCCAGAGGGTCATTTTAATATTGTAACTAATTATTATTGACTTGGGTTGATCTGCTTGTGTGTGTGTTTGTGTGTGTGTGTGTGTGTGTGTATGTGTGTCATGTAGAGCCGAAACGTCGCTTTTTTGCTGCCACCAATTGGGTGAATAAACACTACCTGTTTTACTGAAGAAACCGTCTGGAGTGCTGTCCGATTTTTTTCCATTGTTTACAAGTGGGTAAGCTCCAGTTACCGTACTTGGACCTTGCACCCGCTTTTGTTTTTTTCAAAGGTGGTGCTGCCGGTAGTTTTTTATACTATAAAAAAAAAATATATATATATATATATATATATATATACACAGTACAGACCAAAAGTTTGGACACACCTTCTCAAAAAAGTGTGAAACAACTGAAAATATGTCATATTCTAGGTTCTTCAAAGTAGCCACCTTTTGCTTTGATTACTGCTTTGCACACTCTTGGCATTCTCTTGATGAGCTTCAAGAGGTAGTCACCTGAAATGGTTTTCACTTCACAGGTGTGCCCTGTCAGGTTTAATAAGTGGGATTTCTTGCCTTATAAATGGGGTTGGGACCATCAGTTGCGTTGTGGAGAAGTCAGGTGGATAAACAGCTGATAGTCCTACTGAAATAGACTGTTAGAATTTGTATTATGGCAAGAAAAAATCAGCTAAGTAAAGAAAAACTAGTGGCCATCATTACTTTAAAAAATATAGGTCAGTCAGTCCGAAAAATTGGGAAAACTTTGAAAGTGTCCTTAGGTGCAGTCAAAAAAAACATCAAGCTCTACAAAGAAACTGGCTCACATGGGGACCGCCCCAGGAAAGGAAGACCAAGAGTCACCTCTGCTGCGGAGGATAAGTTCATCCGAGTCCCCAGCCTCAGAAATCGCAGGTTAACAGCAGCTCAGATTAGAGACCAGGTCAATGCCACACAGAGTTCTAGCAGCAGACAAATCTCTAGAACAACTGTTAAGAGGAGACTGTGTGAATCAGGCCTTCATGGTAGAATATCTGCTAGGAATATCTGCTATATATATGTTATACTGTATTTTTCACCCTATAAGACGCACCTGCCCATAAGACACACCTTCGTTTTAGAGGAGGAAAATAAGAAAAAAAAAATGCTTCAGCTCAAAGCCCCAATCAGACCCCCGTTGTTAATCAGACCTCAGAAAAGAGCCCAATCAGACCCCCAATGTTAGAGACCTCAGCTCAGACCCCCAGTGTTTATAAGACCCCCAATCAGAGCTCACATCAGACCCACATGTTACTAAGACCTGAAAGTTAGTCAGACCTCAGAGCAGACAAAAAAAGAAATTAACTAATCATCTTGCCTCTCCTGTTCTGGACACTGACACTGCTCGTTAGATCACCGAACAGCACAGCTACTTGCTTACGTTGTGCGCAGGTCACAGCACAGCGTGCAGAGCCCTGCTGGAGAAGATCAGGAAGCGGTGAGTAGAGAGCCAGCACAGGGAGAGCGGCATTCACCGCTCCTCGGTCCTCCTGTACTAATGAGCACTTCCATTATGGAATCTCTCATTAATATTCGCCCCATAAGACCCACTGACATTTTTCCCCACTTTGAGTAGAAAAATTGCATCCTATAGGATGAAAAATACAGTATATAACAAAAAAATATAAGCAGCACAGGTAATAATAAAGTAACAGTGTGCCAGCAGCTGAGGATGTGTCCATACAGCCAAAACGTAGAAAGAAAAATTCTGCAGCACTCCCAGATAAAGTTCAAATTTGGTGTCCTTTATTCACCAATGCGACATTTCACTTTTCTCAAGAAATTGAACATACAAATAGGCGAAGCATGTAATGGCCCAGAGACTAATTTATACAGAAATACCACTTACATGTGCATCTCAATAAATTATAATATCATCAAATTTATTTCAGTAATTCAAAGCAAAAAGTGAAGCTCGTATATAGATTCATTACGCACAGAGTGATTTATATTTCTTTTAGTGTTGATGATTATGGCGTATAGCTAATGAAAACCCAAAAATCAGTATCTCAGAAAATTTGAATATTGTGAAAAAGTTCAATATTGTAGACTCCGGTAGGTTTTGGAGGCCTTCAATTGGTCCCTCAGTCTGGTTCAGTGGGCTACATAATCATGGAGAAAACTGCTGACTTGACGGTCTCCAGAGGACATGGACACCATCCACAAGGAAGGTAAGCCACAAATGGTCATTACCAAAGAAACTGGCTGTTGACAGAGTATATTATTGGACAGTTGAGTGTAAGAAAATAGTGTGGTAGAAAAAGGTGCACAAGCAACAGGGATAACTGCAGCCTTGAAAGGATTGTCAAGAAAAGGCCGTTTAAGAATTTGTAAGGAGATTCACAAGGAGTGCACGATGGCTGGAGCCACTCATGACCTAGAGACAACATCAGAAGTGTCTTGCCTGGGCTAAGGAGAAAAAGGACTGGACTGTTGCTCAGTGGTCCAAAGTCCTGTTTTCAGATGAAAGTAAATTTTGCATTTCTGGTCCCAGAATCTGCACGGGCATCTGTGGCATCTGAGCAGTGCCACATGCTGATCTCCTTCATGGCAAGCAGCATTGATACAGTATTTCATGCATAAGGAGCCCCAACCAAGTACTGAGTGCATATATTGTACTGTACATAGTTTTCAGTAGGCCAACATTTCTGTATTAAAAATCATTTTTTTAATTTGCCTTATATAATCTAATTTTCTAAAATACTAACTTTTGGGTTTTCATTAGCTATAAGCCATAATTATTAACATTAAAAGAAAGAAACACTTGCAAAAGATCACTCTGTGTGTAATGAATCTATATAATACAGGAGTTTCACTTTTTTAATTGAATTACTGAAATAAAATTACCTTTTCGATGATATTCTAAGACTACTTTCACACCAGCGTTTCTATTTTCCGGTATTGAGATCCGTCATACGGTCCCAATACCGGGAAAAAAAAACCACGCTTCCGCTTTGTCCCCATTCATTGTCAATGGAGACAAAACGCAACTGAACAGGACTGAATGCTCCAAAATGCATTCCGTTCCGTTCTCGTACCGGAGAGCAAACCGCAGCATGCAGCAGTTTGCTTTACGTCCTAGGATGCAGAGCAAAATTTATCTGTCATGACCCACAATGCAAGTCAATGGGAACAGTTCCGTTTTATCTGACACAATAGAAAACTGATCCGTTTTGCGGAACGGAAGTGCGGATCCGCAAATGTGGATGCGGATAGCACATTCGGCCCCATTGAAAACGAATGGCTGCGGAACGGATGCGGACCCATTTTGCGGACGTGTGAATGGACCCTTAGCGTTTAACCTTTTAGTACTTGTAATTGTTCTTTTCATTATTGTATCCTTTGCATTCAGCTAGCTTCAAGAGCGATTAACTTTTGATTTCCATGGAAACACTAAAGTTGTTTTCGAGATCAGGTTTTCTTCTTTGCCACATGCTGGCCATTTCTAGCATTAATACTTGTTTGTGTCTTCTCAGGAACAGATTACATTTTTGGGCGCGTAAATTGAAATTATCATGTAACCTGGATACTGTCTCCAGGCCAACAGGGTTGAACGATAATCTGCTTTTTACTTGTATGATTACTTTACAGGAATGGGATAATTTGGGATTTATTTTTTTTCCCTTTCAAATTCCTTATACAATCATTAGAGAAATTTGTTAGTCCAATTACTGTGTACAAATTGTCATGGTCCTAACACGACTGATCCAAAGTGAATCATCGTCCCAAAAAGAAAATGGTGATTTTGTTAGTACCAAAAAGTGTATCCCCTGTTCCCTCCTCCAATTACAATAATTGGGGTCCAGTGCCTCCCATATATGAATGCAGTAGTAATCGAACACGTGTGCTTTTTCTCCATTCATATGTATAGACTGCCGGAGGCAGTTGAGTACAGTGCTCAGCTATCTCTGGCAGTCCTATACAGTTTAAATGGTTCAGCGGTCAAGCATGGACACTGCAATTCCATTCAAACAGGGATAGGACATAGCTTTTTGTAACCCGAGTGCCTCATTAATGTTGATCAAGCTTAACATGGTGAGGGAGCCCTAATATTTTCTTCAACTAAATTGGCTACCATGAAATAAGGGAGTTAAGGTTGAGGTTTTTTTTCCGAGAGACTAGACCTGAAATACAGTCCAGAAACCCTTCAGACTTCAGAGTATACAGCACGACATGCTGTAATATTGTATATAACTTTACTGTTTTCTCTGCCGGCATAGAGTTCCATTCTTTTTAGGTTATCAGTGTATTAAAACAACTCGCTCTCAGCCAGATGAAAGTGAGTAAAAACATGGTAAAGCTCTCTACGTCTGGGAATAAAACAAAGATAATCTATCAGCAGCCAAGAAGCACTTTGGTCTTTCTGAGCATACCTCTTAAGCTGACTGTGAAACTTAGCTTTTGCTTAAGAGCAGATTAATATTGCTTTTATATATATGTGTGTGTGAAACTCGAAAAATTAGAATATCGTGCAAAGTTCATTTATTTCAGTAATGCAACTTAAAAGGTGAAACTAACATATGAGACTCATTACATGCAAAGCGAGATATTTCAAGCCTTTATTTGGTATAATTTGGATTATTATGGTTTACAGCTTATGAAACCCCAAAGTCACAATCTCAGGTCCCCTTTGCTCAGGGGGTACAGATTAATTAGCTGACCAGAGTGTGACACTTTGAGCCTAGAATATTGAACCTTTTCACAAAATTCTAATTTTAAGCTGCATTAATGCAATTCCTTTTAATTTGCATTACTGAAATAAATGGACTTTTACACAATATTCTAATTTTTCGAGTTTCACCTGTGTGTGTGTGTGTGTGTGTGTGTATATATGTATATATATATATATATATATATATAGCAAACAGAAAACAGTAGCAGCACACCGCTATATGCGCTAAGACTAAGTGAACAGGTGAATGTGTGAACAGGGTCAAATACATGACGCCATATAGTTACATATAGTTACTGCAAAGCAGTACTGCTTTGCAGTAACTATATGTAACTATATGGCGTCATGTATTTGACCCTGTTCACACATTCACCTGTTCACTTAGTGTTAGCGCATATAGCGGTGTGCTGCTACTGTTTTCTGTTTGCTGTATTATGCCGGGTAGCTTGCACCTGCGATTTGTCTCAGGAGGTGCTGTTCCGTTTTTTGTTTGTATGTGTATATATATATATATATATATATATATATATATATATATATAGATATATATCTTTAATAACCTGTTTGGATGGTGAAATGATATCCCAGAATGGCAGAGATGATAGTTTAATTAAGCATATTTAAAAAGTTTAGGCAGTCTACAGTTAGTCACATACAGACAGATCATGGCGGTGTTCACATTAGCACCAATCATTTCTGTTCTGTTCCGTTATAGGAGTAGAACATACAGTGAATAGACACCAGTATTTTACAGTAAATGCCTCATGGTAGGTCTTCTAAGAATGCCTCTGCCTCCCACCATCACCCTGTCCCTAGTTCTAAGTCTGGGCCGACTAACCTTTACTAATCAGGACTGCTCAGGCTATATGCCTTAAAGGCTATGGACGCCTTTGCACTGATTATTAATTGTTCATTTGCTTCCTGAGTACAAAATTAAGCAACTTCCCAAGTTGTTTTCATTACAGTTTTCTTACTATTTTGCTTCTGCAGAGTGTGTGTAATTCCTTCACCTAGTTAACTGTCCTGCAGAATCTGAGAAAAATCCATCGGATCGCTGCTCCTGTTTCTGACACCCCTCCCCCCATCGCTCAGTATTCTCTTCTCTCAGCAGCATGGAGGAGGAGCAGGTCGTATGTGGCATTTACGTGGAAATAATCCAAGCAGGACAGCTTAAATAGGCCTTAGATAGGGAGGATAGAATCCACACTTGCAAACAGTCCCAATTTTTCCAATGAATTGGCCTTCAAAAGGGCTGGGTCTTCTTGCCCACTTTGGGGTGTTCCCACGTGGCCTGAATAAATATGAGAATAACATAGGCTGTGTACAAGTGTAGAGAACACCCACAGCAGACTCTGCAAGGGTAGGGGGAATCACACACTCGCTGTCAATGGTCCCTTATAAGCTGTAGAAAGAAAAATCGGTGCAGAAATGAAGCTGTACTGATACATGAGAGCTAGTGAAGGCAGCAGCATCCTGGACAAATCTGTCCATGGCTTTTAACTATACTTTATGCAAGCCTGTTCTTTACTTAACAGACTTATACATTTATACACTATATACCTGAATTTGGTTATTAAGAGAACAGAATTATGTAAAAGATAGTTATAGCAACCATCTTAGAAAACTGAGCCTTCTAAATATCCTTGGCAAACCCTACTGGACCCCTGGGGCATCTTTTTATGTTCAACCAGTGGAAGCTACAACGAGTACAAGCCATCTATTGTGGAGTTTGCGGGTGATATTTATTGGTGGCTTTAGCCATTCAGCTGATTTGGATAAGTGAATGGATGCATCTGGAGGTGAGCAGTACCTTCCACCGGCTCTACACCAATAAGCATAATTGACAATGCTCTTGGCTATTCTGATGGTAGAAAATTTGCTTGGCGTGGTAACTGTGAAGTGTTTACATTCCTCTTGGCTGCTGTCAGTGTGCCATTTACAGTATACTGTCCCCTTTTACGGTGCCTGTATTGTGTGATTGGAGAGAGCAAGAGAGCTGTCATGATGCTGTCAGCACGTAGCAAAGCCCCTGTCCAAGCAGAGAATTCAGGTGCCAGGAGGGCAAGCACAAGGAGCATGAATTTCAGTGACCTGCCCTTTCCTTCACTTCTGGTGACAGAGGGAGGGAGTCAGGTAAGGAATATTTACTGGTGAATCGCTGATAATGCAGTTACGTCCCGTACTTTAGACTGCAGATTTAAAGCACAGCACTTCTTCACTGGTACACCTACATTTTTAAATTGCAGCAGTAGATTGTATAAACTAGACCCATGCCGCCACCCATCCATTCCTGACCAAGTGTCATTTCTACAGACATTGCATCTTTGTACTATGATTACATCGGCAACTTTGCCAAAGCAAACTGGATCTATCCTTTATTAGTTACCGTATTTTGCCCCGGTGTTCCTGGTTGAGTTCATGTTCAGGTAGTAATGCACTAGAGTAAGACACCTGGAAATCATATGCAGAATGCAGGTAGGAAACATACAAGATAAATATGCATGTTGGCGTTTATATGCATATATAAAGGTTTTTTGTGAATCGATGCAGAGCTCACCCAGTGAGAGGAGCATGTGCTGAGCTCCCTGTAGACACAGACACTGTATGTCCCTGGAGGAGACGGCAGGACAGAGATAGATGAGCTGTGCTCCCCTGGTCTCTGATTAATGGCCCAGGAGACTCTGTCTTGATGGGACCTCTGGGGAATGACAATGAGGTGTTTCGTAGGGTATTGCTGGCACAGTGACCATGTCTGTGCCATGCCTCAGAATGCCATCTTTTGCTGTTGCAGTTATCTGAGGTGCACTGTGGCATTACCAATGTAGACCAACACTCGGAGCAAGATATTACATAAAATGCTATAGTCAGGTCTCTAATGTGATGAATAGAGAAATATCATCTTTTTGCATCTTGAGCGTTGTTATTTATAGCTCAGCATCTAAGAATATACAGGAGGAATGTAAAAGATGCACTATTGGCAAGTGTAGGGCAGTTCATCTTTTTTTTTTGTTACCAGTTTTGTGTTTGACTTTTAAAAGCTATTTCGGGTCATTTTATTTACTTAATTTTGGCCCAATTTTCTTTTATTAAAGTAAGAATGCCATACTGCGACAGATCATTCAGACTGGTAGTCTTATGGCTGTGTCTGCATCCTCTCTTTCTCTGGCCCGCCATAAACAAGTTTGTATACTGAGTTATGTCCAAATCAAATTTCATGTGGTCCTACATCAGCTTAAAATGTGGTTCAGAAAAGGAGAGTGGGGCTGGAGACTGAACAAGGATACAGCCAGTCTGATTGTTTTTTATCACAGAATGATATTCTACAATGTGCTATGTATTGTGAAACGTAGAACCTGCAGATGCCAAATTAATGCAACATTTTAAATGAAAACGTATTGCTAAAAAACTTTGCCAACAATACAGCTAAAACAATAATAATTTACTCCAAAGGTGTACGTAGCCTATAATGATTGTTATGTGCATTATCAGCAAGTTGGAGCTTTTAAATAGTAACTCAAAGAGTTCTTCGGGAAGTCTGCAATTCCTTCTGTTGCCTCTGAATTAGCTTTGTATATATCAGTCTGTACTTTGTGGACTGGGCAGTTGTTCATTTGATGCCTACCAGTACGTGCCGATAGCCTCAGTCACACTTACACTCTATCGATAGTCTGCAAGAAATGGTCAATTTTTACCACCCTTCAAGACGGTCTTGTATCAGGTCTAGACAAATCTAAGATGGGCCTAGGAGCCAGCTACAAAAATTGGGAGCTAGCAACATCATGTTGTGTGCCTGGGTCCTGCTCTGCAACCTGGGATGCACTTCACTTGCAATTCATGCATTTTTAATGCACAATATGCATGCAGTTTTGTTACAATCTCAGCAATAAACACAACATACCGCTGTAATGGTGCTGCTATCTGCCATTGTGTTATGTGTCATTGCCACTTCTCAAGCTTCCCATTTCCACTGAAAGATACTGACTGCTATTCCAGCAGTCCTAGCAGGGTTTGCTCCCCAGCTCGCCATCTCCTCCAGTAGTCCTCTAGATGACCTCCCCTCTTTGTACGTTTGCATCCACTTTTATGCATCCTGCAATGGGTAGTTACACTTGCCTTGGTGACTAGAAAATCAGCAACTGGTATGGCCAGCCCTGTCTTATATGTATCGTAAGTCCTAATAGGAGTACTTTCACACTCAGGTTTGCAGTCTCACACTTCCGTAGGGTTTTTCCGTGTATGAAACTAACAAAGAGATCATACCTGGATGTTTCCAGCATAGTAAGACTGTGGTGGTCCATGCCACATGAAGTATTGCCGGCCCATCACTGATCTCACCCCTGGCATGTTCCAAAATGCCATTCCCATTATCATTGTATGTCCTGCTGTTTGCCTCCCTTCTCTCTTCTCTCTTGCCAGCAGTTCTTCTTCTGATCTCAGTATCAGCCAACCTTGGCATGAAAGACTATGCGATATTACCACCCTGCAGACACCATACTAATTAATTCTTGGCTGTCCCTCAGGCCTGCCATGATCTTGGCGCAGAACTCTGGAGAGTCAAGGGCCATGTCAGCCTGTCGGCGCAGTGGGTGCAGAGTTCCCCGTGCTGTTTTCTTGTTTCCTAAACATGTAATTAAGCTATTAAGATCTGTGTCTTGGTTACATTGCCCTCTCAGGCTGAACCGTCGCCTTAACCGACTTCTACAATTTGGTTTGCCGGAGAATGTAATAACTGTCATTAACGGGGAGAGATATCATTAGTTGTAAAGATGGTGTTTAATTAGAAGCAGTCAAAACATAAGCCTATCCGCTGCACTGCAGTCTGCCCCAAGCGGGGTCTGCGTCATATCAAAGTGCAGACCTCATCACGCTGTGTGTAATAGAGTTGTGTGTATACTCATCTTCAAATAAATTGGCATTTACTCATCGTCCAATCTGGGTTTACTTATGAATAAGACGTCTCCTATAATATTAAGTGTGGGGGGAGGCTACACAGTGCACTGACTCTCTGCTTCCAGCTCTATCCTCTTTGTTGTTTCCAGAGCCTCCGGCTGCTTAGGACAGCTGATGGTGGTAGTCTTGGACCCCAACCAATCTGGTATTGATGATCTATCCTAAGGATAGGTCATAAATATCTAGAACCTAGATAATGCCTTTAACAGTAATGAATACGCTGTGATTTCTAGATTGTCCAACTCCTTGAGCTAAAAGTTCTTGTGTCTTCCTAACAAAGCAGAGTGAGTGTTGTAACTGATGGCTGACTACTCAGGGTACCTTGGTGTGACACCAGAAGTACCCTCAAGTACCACTTGATGGTCAGACCTACCCTATTGCTGGCTTAACAAGCCAGTTTTGTAACTTGTAGCCCATGCTCAAGAGACCTAGTTTGATGCTCACAACATACTGTAAAACCAGGGATATGTTTTTAAGGTATATTTTAATGTGTTGGCTGTATTATAGGATAAAAAAAATATTTGCAGTTGGTTTCTGTTGAAAGTTTTGCTCCATGTATATTCTGCAGCCTGCATGTATTCTCATACATTGCACACTGTTCAGTCCCATTCAGTGTGAAGTATGTTGTCCCTTTCTCAGCTCGTCTGAACACAAACCTAAGCTGACATCGTTACAACCAAATATAATACGATTAAATAAAAAAAGCTAGCAGCTTTATGGATCCCTCAGGAGAGCAGAGAAAGCAGACTGATCACTCAGAGCTTGACTGAATGATTTCAGACTAAAGCAGTCTGCAGCATATTAAAATTGTATGCAGGCCGCCAAAGACAAATGGAACCAAAAAATATGAATAGAAACCAATGCAAATATGTTTTTCTATCTCACAGTATAGCCAGTGCATCAAAAAAAATGCCTCAAAGGTGTCAAAAGCCTTTAAAGAGTTTGTCTAATTAGTTTTTAAAATACTAACCTCTCCCTCCCCCAGTCCCGCTCCCCAACACTTGGTTGTGGTACCGTGAGTCCACCACTGTCTTCACAGAGCCGAAGCAGAGCACTGGGGAGCCGGGAAAGGGGAGGGGGGGTTCTTAAAAAAACGAAGTTGTTCACCCCCCTTTAAGACTCTAGAAGTGAACTGTCTTGAGTGAGCTTGCTGGGTGTTCTAGGCTTCGCATGACGGAACAAAGTACAAATAGAATTGGAAAAAACAAAAGCACAGCTTTAAATGACTTAAAATACAAGACTGTATTAGCTGCAAGTTGCTTATTTGCCTTTTTAACTCAATTTTTCTCCATTTCTTAGTTGTTGTTTTTTTTTTTAAAGCAGTTTGCAGTAAAACCAAAAACTCATTATTTTAATTACATGCGGTCGCCCCATGCTAATGAAGTTTGCAACTTGCTAATGTGGGTTTCTGACTCCCTCCCCCGTTAATTAAACTTGCTCCGCTCTATGAAAGCAGGAGGTCCCAGCCAGCAGAGCGTTAACCTGCCTGGAGCTTGGACTAAGCGTGTGTGTGAAGAGCCTGCCAATTTAACTGCTTCTATGCCAGAGCTGTTTTTTTTTTCCCCTTGGCGGCGAGGCCTAATTCTTGCCTGTGTAGGTTTGTATGAGTAATCAAAGTGTACTAATGAAACTAATAATATAGGGTATGAATCTGTGAACAAAATATGTTTATGAAATATGGGCTATGTATGCTTGTAAATGGGATGACTTTAATTAAGCTATTATTGTTTTTTTCATTATAAATTGACCATTGTACTTGCTCTGTTAAATATATAAATTGGAGAAAGAACATTATGTGACCATTGTTCATTGCCATTATTGATCACGGCTGGTTTAGAATATGCATTGCTGCCTCCTTACCCTTGCAGACTTTACTGTGGTGCCTATGGTTCATGCTAGGTGTATGCTGGGGTATTTTTCACCTGTTGCCCCTCCCGCTGTACTGTTCTCCCTACAGCCTTGACATAGCCATTGCATCGACCCACAGCTGTCTCAGGCTGTCTGTAGTCATTTGCAACAGCCAGCAACCATTGCTTTTACAAACAGGTAGCAATACTTAGATGCTGTGTCCTGATGTTGCTGCCATAGTCCGACGGTGGCACTCACAAAACTTAAAGGGGTATCCCCATCTCATTGCGTCCTATCCTGTAGCCCAACTGAATATAAAGCACTTGCAAATCGGATTCTATTAGTGGCAGTGCCTCCTTTCAGATATATGATTCCGTCTTGTATTTTCAGCTCGAATGCTCCTTTTCAGGGTATAGGACCACCGCTGCAGTCTCCCCTCTCCATAGACAATTATGGGCAATATTTGTCTGTGTCTCTGTGTACTTCCTCCCCCTCCCCTCTCTATAAACAAATATGGGCATCATGTGTCTTTCTGTACTTCCTCCTTCCACCTCCCTCTTCTCTCCCCATAGACTTCTATGGGCAGCATGTGTCTGTCTCTCTCTGCACTTCCTCCCTCCTCCTCCTACTCTTCTCTCTATAGACTTCTATGGGCAGCATGTGTCTGTGTCTCTGCACTTCCTCCCTCCTCCTCCCACTCTTCTCTCCATAGATTTCTATGGGCAGCATGTGTCTGTGTCTCTCTGCACTTCCTCCCTCCTTCTCCCACTCTTCTCTCTATAGACTTTTATGGGCAGCAAGTGTCTATGTATCTCCCATCTCATTGACTGTGTCCCATCCTGTAGCCCAATTGAATATAAGACACTTGTAAATTAGATCCTATTAGCGGCAGTGCCTCTTTTCAGGTATATGCCTCTGTCTTGTATTTACAGGTAGAATGCTCCTTTTCAGGGGATATGACCACTGCTGCAATCTCTCAGAAGCGGCTGCGCTTACACAATCTAGTGAGGACTTCCTAATCTGTTAAGCGTGGTTGCTGTGATACTCTAAGGCCTACTTCACAGAAACATGAGATGCTGGAGTGAAGTAACTGGGATGGGACTACTTGTGCTCCCTCTATCCTGACCACCTCATTTCAGCATCTTAGGTTTCTTCGAACTGGGCCCTAGGTGATTGTGGCAACCACATTTACCATAGCCGGTTGTCTCGATCGGTTGACGGAGGTCCCTCTGCACTGATGATGCTAAAAAAAATACTTGATTATCAGCGTCAGGAATGCGCATAGGCATGCGGTGTGATGATGTCTTTAAAGCATCGCTTATCTGTGCCTTCAGTCTGAAGAAAGGTTCCCACCCCCGAAGAGGCAGGTAGTGCCCAGTTGTGGACCAGTGGTAGCACTGAAAAGGTGAGATGGAACAATCCCTTTAAGAAATCAGTATGGCTTGAAATTAGCTTCAAACTGTTTGCTACTAACATCATATATTTAGCTTATGTTAAGGCTTAGCTACTAAAATGAGAAATTGGCTCCTAGAGTGGTCTAGCTGGTCTCAGATTGACAGGATGTTGTCCATCCTTGATATCCTCTACCATGAGAATCCCAATCCGTGGGTTGTTAAGCCCCAATCCATCCAGCAACACCCACAAAACCTTTCACAAATGGGCACTTAAGTGCAGTTTGGAAAAAGATGCCCCTTTTAAGGTCTGTTTCATGTGGCAATTGCCCCAAAAAGCTGGATGTTTGGGAGGTATGCAGCTCCGTGCTCACAACAGCATAGTTTGACTGAGTACTGTCTTTTTTAGGAGTGGAAGAAACCCCAAACAAAAACTTGTTAAAAGTTTCTCGCGTTTAGTAGAGTGCTACGCCGCTTACTAATAGATTCTGTTTACACAGACGCTAATAGCCGTGAACAGCGGGAGAGAAAAGATGTGAAAGATATCTCCTCTGGTTCTATCACCTATTAACCAGAGGAATCCCTTGTGATGTTTTCTTATCACACTTAACAGTTTTCTAGTATATTTCATATGCTGTATATTGAAGAACAGCTTTTATTACTTTACTTTTATTAGCCACATTGCTCCTTTTAAGGAGTGTCATGATTGTTGAGAGAGGATTTTAGGCTGGCCATAGACTTAAGTGAAAAGTCTGTTAATTCACTGGCCATTTGTTAGCTTATACTCACACTGTATTTATGCATTGGTCTGTGCACCAACCAGCCGTAATAGCAGGAACTCCTGCCTAATATTGTGTACCACTCGGCCCCATGCACAGCTAGGTGTGGAGAACTGGGTGTTCTGACACCCTTCTATCATGCTACAGTAGCTCCTCAGTGATATCTTACTATACTGGATAGCCTTCACTCCTCAGGTGCCCATGACATTGTTGCTGGTTCAACCAGTTTTGTTAGCAGGGGCATAACTACCATAGCAGCAGATCATGCGACTGCTATGGGGCCCAGGGCAAGAGGGGGCCCAGTCTTAGTTGGGATTATCTCCTCTTCTACTTGGTCAGGACTCTACCCTCTAAAGCAGGGATGCTCAACCTGCAGCCCTCCAGCTGTTGCAAAACAATAACTCCCTGCATGCCCTAATAGCTGTAGGCTGTCCATTCATGCTGGAAGTTGTAGTTTTTCAACAGCTGGAGGGCTGCAGGTTGGGCATCCTGGCTCCAAAGGATCGACTTTTAGCAAATGAGGCAGTGGAAAAATGGCCCATGGGTCTTTGAAAATGGTTTAGGCAGAAACCCTTCTGTCCTGTGTCAGGGGTCTGGTTTGATCCTTGCTATGGGACTCCTACTTCTCTTTGTATTCCACTGTTTGTTAGGTACTAACCAGTGCATACCAAAAACAACCCTCAAGACCTGACATTTTGGGGATGCTCTGTCATCTAGCATCACAATTTTGCCCTCAGATCCTTATACTTAAAAGGTCCTTGTACTTTCAATACATTTGGCATATATATGAATATAGGAGAATATAAGAAACTTTGTTATATATGTTATCAGAAAAAGATGGGGTTACTGCCTCTATCAGTTTACTCCTCCTCCTCCCCTCTCCAGTAGATAACTATGGGCAGCAGTCTGTGTCTCTCTGTACTTCCTCCCTCTACCTCCCCCTTCTCTCCCCATAGACTTTTTCGGACAGCATGTGTCTGTGTCTCTTGGTACTTCCTCCTCCTTTCTCCATAGACTTCTATGGGCAGCATGTGTCTATCCACACTTCCTCACTCCTCCTTCTGTCTCCATGAACTTCTCTGGGAAGCATATAATCTGATCCTTTAGTGGGCTGGTAGGCCATCTTGTCTCTGAACAGATTCAGTAGACAATGTTAGTTTGGTGGAGAAGGGGGAGTCGCAACTTTCTCTGGTAAGATATATTACAAAGTTTCTTATATCCACCTGTACTCTTGCTTTATGCAAAGTTTGTTGAAAGTACATTGGCCATTTAACCATTTCTACTACTTTCAACACATCGGTGTCAAGTGCTGGCTGTTCATTTGCTCTTATATACTTTACTTTCCACCCCTTTACAGCTGCCTTTGTCACAAAATAATCAATGTTATTCGCTATTGATTTAGAAAAATGTGTCTGCTTTCTTTCAAAATCAGTGCCTCAGCTGTCCACAAGTTTTGAGTGGTAATTATAGCACAGCTCCACTCTACTCACTTCAGTGTGCAGTACCACACACAACCAGGTGGGGTGCTGCCTCTGAAAGAAAGCAGCCGTGGTTGTTTAATGCAGAACCATCACTTATGTACAAGGAGACTACTTGCTTTAGGAAAATATAAGGGTCAGATTTGTGATCCCCATACCATTGCCTATTGTATGATAATGGCTTATGTATTATCTGCTTGATGCTTTCCTTTTAATAATACCTTTGTGTGACTGATTCAGACAGAACTGAGGTTCTAGGGTTTCTTTCACTTGCAGAAGTTATAGTCATATTGAAGCGTCAGGGGCCAAAACTATAAAAACAAGGCAATTTGGTAGGTGTGGAAGAAAACAAAGCCGAATACAATTATTAAAGCCTGTATTAGTTTCGATCAGAACGCAGTGGCTTAATATTGGACATTAATCACTGTTGGCTGAGAGTTGCTGGCCCTGAGTGAGCCCCGGCTCCATACCTCGCTGGTGTCATGTAGAGGCTTCCTAATGCTTCATTTAAAAGCGCTCTTCTCTAATTCATCAAAGGCCGGCAGATTTACTCTGGAGACAGGAGGCAAATTACTTCTGCTTCAGTTCCGCTAACCTTGGCCACACCAAAAGGACCATTACTGGCCGAGCCTGCTTTAGCTGTGAAGGTTATAGGAGTGGTGGTGTTACTCGTCATATGCGTGTATACTGATGCTGTCAGCCAATGTTCTAGGCTAAAATGTGTGAGGACTGTCAAATAACACACAATGTTAAAGTAAGAGGTTTTTTTTTGTGGCATTTAATTATGTATTGTGTCTGTGGAGTATTGTTTTTAAAAATAACTCCATGTACAGGTAGGGATCATACCCAGCACCACAGGGGTGCACCTGTGTGGGGTTATCTAGTACCTGGAAACCACCCACTGAGCTTCTTGAGAAAAGTTGATTGCTAAAGAATATGGGCTCCTTGGTTTGGCATTTTTGGCTAAAAATCTTTTTTCTATTTGATTTTGTTAACATTTTGCAATCATTTGGCTTTTGCAGCCTGCATGTATTCTCATCCATTGCATGCTGCTCAATCCTGTCTGTGCTTATAGCACTGTCTCTGATCTTCTGAACACCCATAAACCTGACGTACCTTATGATTTAAGGTTATTGTGTTTGGTTGTAATGATGTCAGTATGTATCCAAGAGAGTAGACATAAGGGCTACAAGCTGAGCTATTATTTAGCTCGTCTGATGGATTTCAGCTTGCAGGTTGTGGAAGACAGATGGCTGAACAATTTTAATAAAACCCAGTTACAAAAATGAACATCTCTGGTACTCCTTGACTGGAGAGGGCACTGATCATGTGTGACTTTCTCCATTCACTGATAGGGGAGTCTTGAAAGTAGGCTGCCATTAATGGAGAGGGCACTGGATGTCTGTGCATCTGTGGCCTTTTAACATTCACTGCTATGGGACTTTCCAAAATAGCTGCATAGTCCCATAGCAGTGAATAGAGAAAGCCACTCATGCCATCCTGTTCTTCAGACAGGAGCAGGACCTACAACTGTCGGGCATTTAAAGGAATTTTCCGAGATATTTTTACTGATGACCTGTCTTCTGGATAGATCATCAGTATGTGATCGCCGTGGTCCAACACCTAGACCCAGCAGATCAGCAACCCTTTACCCCCTGCAGGATAAGCTTGAATCGCAAGTGGCATCACCTCCTGGTACTGGCACCTAACTTCTTCAGGTATGCCTAGCAAAAACTGCATCTACCGAAACGATTTATCAGGGAGTCACAACGACTGTCGCTTGTGGTAGGTTGTGCCCGGCGGTCTCTTGTCTTCATCTTCTCCTGAGCGAAACAGGTTGCAGCATTTTACAGCTGACAGAAATGAGTGAGAAGGTGATAAAACAGAAAGTGTATAAATATTAATAGTGTGTTAAATTGGATGTATGTATACAGCAGATTTGTTTTTCTTTTTAATTAGCAAGACATTACCACGTTACATAAGGCGTTCAGTTATAGAGCAGATAACACACCAAACCTTGTATTTACTGCCGTGTTCACCTTGACCATCGCTTTGTGACCCAATATTCATGTGACTATTGAGTAGTACAGCCTGTGTCCTAAACTTAGTCTTTGTATTTGTGGAAAGAAGTATTCTGACATGGTTCTTTATTATATTTTATACAGCTGAACACAGTGAATGCGTTTTTGTCAAGGTCGTCACAGATATTCATGTTATCATGGCGATGTGCGCCTAATAAACCTTCATTTTTTTAGCAAGTATAATAGCTTAGCAGACCACTCTATTCTGTCCTTTGGTGAAGTAAGAACCTAATGGAACCAAAGTGGCCATTGAAAAAGAGGTTTTGTGCGTTTTCTCGTGTCCGCCACTAGACAGGATGACGGTGACCACCAGGATTGTGATATAGTAGAATGGTTCAAACCTGATGCTACGTATCATGTTTCCATGCATTCTTCAAAGGCAGTGTGTAAGTATATTCTCAATAGGTTACATCCACACGTGACCAGTATGACATAGGTTGGGCGATATAAAAAATATTCCCGCGATAATTATATATATCGCAATAAATACCTATTTAGAAGAAAAATCACTTGGGGCCACAAGGAGACATTATAATGTTTGGAGACTACAATTTATAACTTCATACAGTATAATGTCTCTTTGTTGCCCCATGGAGTATACAATAATGTCTCCTTGTCCCCATAGGATGGGGGCCACAAGAAGACATTACTGTATACTGTGTGGCAGAAACGAGGAGAAATTATACTGTATAATTTCTCCTTGTTGCCCCCATACAGTATAATTTACTGGGAGAAACACTGAGAAATGGTGCAGTATAATTTCTCCTTGTTTCTGCCACACAGTATACAGTAATGTCTTCTTGTGGCCCCAGACATTACTGTATACTGTGTGGGGACAGTAAGGAGAAATTATACTGTATGGGGGCAACAAAAAGACATTACTGTATACTGTATGAGGGCAACAAGGAGACGTTATGTATGGTGCCTATACAGTAAAATGTCTCTGTGATGACCCCCATACATTATAGTAATGTGGCCTCACTGTCCCACACTATATAATGAGACCTGGACACAGGGATTTAGAAATGAATGCCCCCACATATAATGCTCTCCCCCTTTAGAATAATGCCCCCACATATAATGCTCTCCCCCTCTACTATAAAGCCCCTACATATAATGCTCTCCTCTGGTAGTAAAATGCTCCCACATATAATAATCTCCCCCCTCTAGTATAAGGCCCCCACATATAATGCTCTCACCCTCTAGTATAAAGCCCCTACATATAATGCTCTCCCCGGTAGTAAAATGCTCCCACATATAATGATCTCCCCCCTCTAGTATAAGGCCCCCACATATAATGCTCTCACCCTCTAGTATAAAGCCCCTACATATAATGCTCTCCCCGGTAGTAAAATGCCCCCACATATAATGCTCTCCCCCTTTAGAAATGAATGCCCCCACATATAATGCTCTCCCCCTCTACTATAAAGCCCCTACATATAATGCTCTCCCCCGGTAGTAAAATGCTCCCACATATAATAATCTCCCCCCTCTAGTATAAGGCCCCCACATATAATGCTCTCACCCTCTAGTAAAATGCTCCCACATATAATGATCTTCCTCTCTAATATAAGGCCCCCATATATAATGCTCTCCACCTCTAGTATAATGCCCCCACATAAAACGCTCTCCCCCTCTGGTATAATGTCCCCAACGCTCTCTCCCTCTAGTATAATTCTCTCCACCTCTAGAGTAATGCCCCCACATATAATGCGTCCCCCTCAGAATAATGCCCCCATATATGACGTAGAATAATATAGCCATGTGTAATGCTTTCTCCCCCCTGTATTTTCCTCAGTAGTGCCATGGATATATAAAAAAAGCAAACAAAAAACATTATGCTTGCTTGTGTTCGTCTGCGATGCAGGCCACAGGTTTCTTCTTTCTTCAGGCTACAGGGCCTGAGTTGCCTCTTCCCGGCGCAGACGGTTGCAATGACATCATCACAACCTCCTGAGCCAGGTCACGGGCCGTGCGATCACATAGGCACATGAACACGTCATTGCGCCACTCGTGACCTGGCGCAGGAGGTCGCAATGATGTCCTACTGCACCGCTCTACTGCTAGCGGCTGAACTGCGGGGACGGGAGCCTGAGGCGGCTGTGCCCCGCTGCGATGGGATCTTGGGGATTTTTATTCTTGAAGTCAGAGGGAAATGAAAACGTTGGAGAGGTGTGACTGACCCAAGACGGTCAGAACTGCGCTCGTTTGTTCTGTGACTATAGGGGCAATTTAATGGTCGTAGTTGCCCTCAGTAGTACACAGATTTGTTAAGCAGTGGTATAGACGCCTTTGCTGTATTTCATCCTTTTTCTATGTTCAGTGTTGTCGGTGTTATGAAGCATGTCCTTATATCCCTCATACAACATTATTGTCATGACAGATGTTTCCTTCAGGTAGACACCTGCCTTTCTATACGGAGTTCTCCAGGAGTAGAGGGGGCGTATTTATCTCCGGAGCTGATTCATGTACCGCCTAAAACCACTCGCTCACACCTCTTCCATGTTGGTACACTTTATTTCCAGCCTCCTGGTATATGGAGCTTTCTGAGTCAGATGGGTGGCTGATGTAATGTAGGCTTCTGTTCCATTTTATTGCACACTTCTGAACGCCGTCTGTGTGAGAAGATGGCCCCCTCTGCCTGCGTGCGTCTGTCACTCAGCCCCGGTGTGACAATAACTCACCGCACCTTTTACAGGCTGCTACTGAGGCTTTACGTCCTGCCTTACTGGAGTGATATGGAGGCGCTGGGAAATCAAAATCCGTGCTGCTTCCATGCAGTATCGTTATTTAGATAGTACGTGAGGAAAGATTCCTGCTTTCAGACGAAGGCTACACACAGAATTAACACTTTATTAGTAGCCATCTCAATAACTAGCAATGTCAGTCTTCCTTTAAAGGGGTTTTGCCACCATTCAATGTTATTTTAATATAATTCAACATGAAAAACTAGTTAATTTTATTTGCTTTCTATTACAAAAATGTCCTAGTTGTGAGATATTCTCTTTACTTCATTATAAAGATGATCCCTAGTGTTTAATTTCTATAGTAATGTGCATGTCCCTCTACTGAGGTGGTCACACATGCTCAGTTCCATCCTTCAACTGTCACCACCATACCTATTTTAGAAGCTGGGACGGTTACAGGGAGACACTACATCAAGTAAAAGAAAATTGCTGCACTCCAAAGATATGATGCAAATAAAGGTATCATTTATTTTACAAGGACATCAAAAGTTTCTGATCCAGATGTATGTTTAGTAACAGTTTATAAGGCTGAAAAAGACATTTGTCCATCCAGATCGGCCTGTTATCCTGCAAGTTAATCCAGAGGAAGGCAAAAAAAAAAACTGTGAAAAAATTCCTTCCCGACTCCAATCAGGCAATAAGAATAACTCCTGGATCAACGACCGCTCTCTAGTAGCTATAGCCTGTAATATTATTACACTCCAGAAATACATCCAGGCCCCTCTTGAACTCTTTTAGGGAACTCACCATCACCACCTCCTCAGGCAGAGAGTTCCATAGTCTCACTGCTCTTACCATAAAGAATCCTCTTCTATGTTTGTGTACAAACCTTCTTTCCTGCAGATGCAGAGGATGTCCCCTCGTCACAGTCACAGTCCTGGGAATGAATAGATGATGGGATAGATCTCTGTACTGACCCCTGATATATTTATACATAGTAATTAGATCTCCCCTCAGTCGTCTTTTTTCTAAAGTGAATAACCGTAATTTTGATAATCTTTCCGGGTACTGTAGTTGCCCCATTCCAGTTATTACTTTAGTTGCCCTCCTCTGAACCCTCTCCAACTCTGCTATGTCTGCCTTGTTCACAGGAGCCCAGAACTGTATACACAATCTATCCAGATCCATCTGCAGCTGTATACTGTCCTCTTCTGTGTTAGTTACTGTAGACAGTTTAGTGTCATCTGCAAAAAATTATATTTTACTGTGCAAGTCTTCTACTGAAGAGAATAGGGCCCAATACTGACCCCTGAGGTACTCCGCTAGTGACAGTGACCCAATCTAAGTGTGTACCGTTAATAACCACCCTCTGTTTTCTATCACTGAGCAAGTTACTTACCCACATACAGATGTTTTCTCCCAGTCCAAGCATTCTCATTTTATATACTAACCTTTTATGTGGTACAGTGTCAAATGCTTTGGAGAAGTCCATATATATGACATCCATTGATTTGCCGCAGTCAAGTCTAGAACTTGCCTCCTCATAGAAACTGATTAAATTAGTTTGACATAACCGATCCCTCATGAAGCCATGCTGATATGGCGTTATTTGCTTATTTTCATTGAGATCCTCCAAGATAGCATCTCTCAGAAAACCTTCAAACAGTTTACCCACAACAGATGTAAAACTTACCGGCCTATAGTTTCCAGCCTCTGTTTTTGTACCCTTTTTGAATATTGGCACTACATTTGCTATGCGCCAATCCTGTGAAACACTCCTTGTCATTATAGAATCCCTCAATATCAGAAATAAGGATCTGGCTATGACATTGCTTAATTATCTTGGCCCCAGCGATTTGTCTATTTTAATCTTTTTGAGACGCCACTGTACTTCTTCCTGGGTCAGACAGGGCAATAGGGAATTTACTTTTACATTCTGCATTTCATCTGACAGTTTATTTTCTTCAGTAAATACAATGGAGAAAAAAAAAGATTTAATAGCTTTGCTTTCTCCTTATGGCTCTCTGCAACTACCCCCTCATTACTCTGTAGAGGGCCGACACCTTCAGATTTATACCTTTTGCCATTTATATAATTGAAGAACATTTTAGGGTTAGTTTTGCTCTCTTTGGCAATTAATCTCTCGTTCTCTAGTTTGGCTGCTTTTATTTGTCTTTTAAATATTCTATTTTTCTCCGTATAGTTTTTCAATGCTTACTCGCCTCCCTCCTGTTTTAGTGATTTAAAATGCTTTCTTTAGGTCATTTATTGCTTTCTTTACAATTCTATTTATCCACATTGGGTTTTTTTCTTGTTCCTTAACCTTTTTTCCCCAGAAGGTATGTACATCTCACAATTAGATTTTAGGATGGTTTTAAAAATAACCCATTTTGTGGCTGTATTTTTATTTTTGAGGACTTTGTCCCAGTTAGTTAGGCCTATGGCCTCTCTTAGTTAGCTACATTTAGCTTTTTTGAAGTTTGGTATTTTTGTTCCTCCCTGAAGAAACACTCTTTTGAATGACAATTGAAATTATTACTTTATGGTCACTATTTGTTCTGTCAGGTCTATTGGTTAATACTATGTCCATTTTGGCCATCCCTCTATTCGGGTCCTGAACCATTTGGAAAGGTAATTGTCTTTGGTTATTGCCAAGAACCTGTTTCCTTTATGAGATGTACAGGTTTCAGTTTCCCAGTCTATATCTGAGTAGTTGAAGGCCCCCATAATAATGACCTCATTATGATCTGCCGCCTCGTCTATCTTGTTTAGTAGTAGATATTCTGTGGATTCTGGTATATTAGGTGGCTTGTAATAAAATCCTATTAGTATTTTACGATAGTTTTTTTTCCTCCATGTATTTCTACCCACAGTGACTCCACATGTTCATGTCCCTCACTTATATTCTCCTGGAGTGTGGGCTTTACACAGGACTTAACATAAAGGCAAACCCCTCCCCCCTCTCCGGTTTTAATGATCCTTTCTAAACAGACTGTAACCCTGTATGTTAACCACCCAGTCATAGCTTATATCCAGTCAGGCTTCTGGCATTAGTATACATACAATTAAGAGGTTTATGTATATTTTTTACTCTACACCTTTCCTTCTGAACTGTTCTAGTCCCTCCTTTCATTCCTCCCCCAGTTTCATTACCTTTCCCCCGGTCTCTATCTGCATTATCTTCCCATCGTATAACGTAATTACCCTTCCCTCCAGTCCCTATTTTAAACACTCCTCCAACCTTCTAGCCATTTTCTACGCCAAAACAGCTGCCCCTTCCCCATTAAGGTGCATCCCATCCCTACGATAGAGCCTGTAGCCGACAGAGAAGTTGGCCCAGCTCTGCAGGAACCCAAACCCCTCCTTCCTACACCAGTTCTTGAGACACTTGTTAACCTCCCTAATCTCCCACTGCCTTTCTTGTGTGGCTCGTGGTACAGGCAGTATTTCGGAAAACACTACATTTTGAGGTCCTTGCCCTAAGCTTGTGACCTAAATCCCTAAAATAATTTTTAAGGAGGCTCCACCTACCTCTAACTTTATCGTTGGTTCCGATATGGACCATGACTGCTGGATCTTCTCCAGTCAGTCCCAGTATCTGTCAACCCGATCCGCGATGTGTCGAACTCGAGCGCCAGGAAGACAACACACTGATCGATGATTCTGGTCTTTGTGACAGGTTGTCCTATCTGTACCCCTAATAATTGAGTTATGATTAATTTTACACAATATAAATCACTGAATGTTTCGGTCTAACTGTATCTTCCTCAGCAGTGTCACTTGTGGTACCTGTGTAGCTTCAGGGTAAGCTGAAACACATGACTAACGAGTCATTTCGCCTGCACCAATGCGTTGTGATCGAGTAGTAGACCCCAACTTTATTTACAAGTTACAGGGAGACAGCTGTAGCAGAAAGGACATTCTCCCTGAGCTGCACTGGGAGAGCTTCAGCCAAATAGACTCATGATGTCTGATTTTCATGTTTTACATCAGTCATGGCATAACCCCTTTAACCCCTTAGGGACCCATGACGTATCGGTACGGCATGATTCCCGAATCCTTAAGGACCCATGACGTACCGGTACGTCATGGCTTTAATTCGCGATTCCGGCGCCGCGGGGGTTAATCGGAACGGGATGCCGGCTGAAATCATTCAGCCGGCATCCCGTAACAACGCAGGGGGGGGGGTCATTTGACCCCCCCCCCCCCGTATAGGCGATCGCAGAAAACCGCAGGTCCATTCAGACCTGCGGTTTTCTGCGTTTCCGGTCCATTCGGGTGTCCTGTGACCCGATGAACCGGAAAAAGACTGCAATCGGTGGCGTAATTTTACACCACCAATCGCAGTCCGAGGATTTGAGGAGGCGGTGCTGGCCCTGGTGCTGAACACTGCTGTCCAGGGTGCTGATTGGTGCAGGGGAGAGAGGCGCGAGATTCAAACTTCCTGCACTCCTCTCTCCCCTCCTCTTCCTGTCCAGCACCCTGACCGTGCAGCATCGTCCAGCACCAGCTCCTGTGTCCCCCTAATCGGCATCCATCACCCTCCTGCACCCATCGCCACCCAGGTAGGTTAGGGTCAGTGAGGAAGAGGCACCATTAGGAAGGGAAAGAAGGGAAAAGTTAGTTAGGAAAAAAAAAAAAAAAAAGAACTTTTACACATAACTTTTTTGATCCATCTATCAGACCCCAGACCCCCCCTGCCACTTGCCCCCCCCTACCAGCCCCCCACCACCACCAGCCCCCCCACCCCCCCACGCCCCCCCCCCCTCACCACTAGCCCCCTTACCACCACTTTTTTTTTATTTTTCTGCGTTCGCTGACTGGTCGGCACTTTAGCGTCCGTCCACTGTTAGCGCATCGCCCGCCCCACCACTGATCAGTGTTGTACCGCTGATCAGCAACTTTGAACTTTTTTTTTTTTTTCCTAACACTTGCCCCTTTATTTTCCTTTTTTTAGTACGCGAACACCCGTTGCCCCCACACACACGCACATATAATAAAGGTTTCCACACACGCACACCTACACGCACACACACCCATGGCCCGCCGGGTGTTCTCGGCCGAGGAGGCATATGCCCAGATTGCCTCCGACTCTGAGAGCCCCAGTGAGGATGAGGATGACCCCACGTTCCTTTTATCATCCGCATCCTCCTCATCATCATCGGATGACGATGAGCCACCAAGGCGGCGGAGACGCCGCCAGGCGGAGCCAGGGGCCACACATGCTAGGGATCCTGTGGCCCACCCTAGTACAAGCCGCCCTGGGGTTCGTACTGGTTTCCCGGCCCACCAAATAAGTTCACCGGAGCCCCCTGCCGATGAACTTAGCTGGTGTCCCCCAGTGGACTTTGAGCCCGAGATTCCGGATTTCGCTGGCAATCCTGGAATCCAGATTCCCACAGTGGGGTTTACTGAAATAGACTTTTTTAGTTTTTTTTTCAGTAACCCACTGGTGAATTTGATGGTGGAGCAGACGAATCTGTACGCCCAACAGTTCGTCGCTCAAAACCCAGGCTCATTTTTGGCTAGACCCGGTGGCTGGACGCCGGTCAGTGCAGCCGAAATGAGGACATTTTGGGGCCTCGTGCTGCATATGGGTCTAGTCCAAAAACCCAGTGTCAGGCAATACTGGAGTGGGGACGTCCTATACCAGACCCCACTGTACAGTATGGCCATGACACGTCCCCGGTTTGAGGCCATCCGGAAATGTCTGCATTATTCCGATAATGCAGCATGTCCACCCCGAGGTGATCCTGCCTATGACTGGCTGTATAAGATACGGCCGGTCATCGATCACTTTGGGGCCAAATTTGAACAGGCCTACGTACCTGGAAGGGAGGTCGCGGTTGATGAGTCTCTCGTTGCGTTCAAGGGGAGACTCAGTTTCCGCCAATACATTCCCACAAAGCGGGCGAGGTATGGCGTGAAGCTATACAAAATTTGTGAGAGTGCCTCAGGGTACACTTACAAATTTCGTGTGTACGAGGGGCAAGATTCCCGTATTCAACCCCCAGAATGTCCCCCCACTCTGGGTGTTAGCGGGAAACTCGTGTGGGACCTTATGCACCCACTGCTGGATAAGGGTTACCACTTGTACGTGGATAACTTTTATACCAGCATTCCCTTGTTCAGGTCCCTTGCCGCCAGATCCACGTTCGCTTGTGGGACCGTGTGTAAAAATCAGCGCGGCCTCCCTGCCCACCCCCTCCAGGTACCTATCCCCAGGGGTGAGACCCGTGCACTTACCAGTGGAAACCTATTGCTGGTCAGGTATAAGGACAAGAGGGATGTCCTTATGCTGTCCACAATCCACGGTAACAGCACCACCCCAGTCTCTGTGCGAGGTACCACGGCAACGGTCCTCAAGCCCGATTGTATCGTCGACTACAATCGGTATATGGGAGGAGTTGATCTCTCTGATCAAGTCCTCACGCCATATAACGCCATGCGCAAAACCCGGGCATGGTACAAAAAAGTTGCGGTCTACTTGGTGCAGGTTGCCATGTACAACTCTTTTGTACTATCCCGAAGCGCTGGCAGCACAGGGACATTCCTCCAATTCTATGAGGCAGTCCTCAAAGACCTGATCTTTTCGGACCGGGAAAGAGCAGGCCGGAGTACCTCGGGAACTGGAGGCGCCCGGATCGTCCCTGGCCAACACTTTCCAGGTGTGGTCCCCCATACTGGAAAGAAGGGACGAACCCAAAAAAGATGCAGAGTGTGCCACAAGAGGGGGATACGGAAGGACACCACCACTCAATGTGACACGTGCCCCGATCATCCGGGCCTCTGCGTTATCGATTGCTTCAGGGAGTATCACACTTCCATGGAGTACTAAATTTTTATAATCCCCAACAGTCCACTAGAGAACATAAAACACTATGGCTCTTAGACTTTGGAGACACAGAAACAATTTTTTTTCCCCAAAAAAATATTAGTTTTAGAGCAAGCATCCTCAAACTGCGGCCCTCCAGATGTTGTAAAACTATAACTCCCAGCATGCCCAGACAACCTACAGCCATCAGCAGGGCATGGTGGGAATTGTAGTTTTACAACATCTGGAGGGCCGCAGTTTTTAGGATGCCTGCTTAGTGTCTCCAAAGTCTGAGAGCCATACATATTGGGCATCGTCGCGTGCGTAAAAGTCGTCGCTATAAAAATAACATTTGACCAAACGCCTCGAATGAACGGTGTTAAAAATATAAAAACAAAAACGGTGCCAAAACACCCATTTTTGGGCAAAATTTTAATTTGAATCCCTTTTGCCGGTAATAAAGCAAGGGTTAACAGCCAAACAAAACTCAATATTTATGGCCCTGATTCTGTAGTTTGCAGAAACACCCCATATGTGGTCGTAAATGGCTATATAGCCGCACGGCAGGGCATAGAACGAAGGGAACTCCATACGGTTTCTGGAAGGCAGATTTTGATGGACAGTTTTTTTTTTTGACACCATGTCCCATTAGAAGCCCCCCTGATGTAGCCTAGACTAGAAACTCCAAAAAAGTGACCCCATCTAAGAAACTACACCCCTCAAGGTATTCAAAAGTTACTTTACAAACTATGTTAACCCTTTAGGTGTTCCACAAAACTAAATAGCGAATGTAGAAACATTTTTAGAATTTAATTTTTTTGTTACATTGCCTCAAAAAAGAGTAATATAGAGCAACCAAAAATCAGATTTACCCCTAAAATAGTCCCAAAACAACAACCACCTTATCCCGTAGTTTCCTAGATGGGGTCACTTTTATGGAGTTTCTACTCTAGGGGTGCATCAGGGGGCTTGAAAGGGTACATGGTGTAAATAAACCAGTCCAGCAAAATCTGCCTTCCAAAAACCATATGACGTTCCCCTCCTTCTATGTCCTGCCGTTTGGCCAAACAGTAGTTTACGACCACATATGGGGTGTTCCTGCAAACTACAGAATCAGGGCAACCCATTTTGAGTTTTGTTTGGCAGTTAACCCTTGTTTTACTCCTGGAAAAAATTGATTATATTGGAAAATTTTCCAAAAAATAGAAATTTCTAAATTGTTTCTCCATCTGCCATTAACTCTTGTGGAACACCTAAAGGGTTAACAAAGTTTGTAAACCCAGTTTTGAATACCTTGAGGGGTGTACTTTCTTAGATGGAGTCACTTTTTTGAAATTTCTATTCTAGGGGTGCAACAGGTGGCTTCAAATGGGACATGGTATTAACAAAACCAGTCCTGCAAAATCTGCCTTCCAAAACCCATATGGTGTTCCCCTCCTTCTATGTCCTGCCGTTTGGCCAAACAGTAGTTTACGACCACATATGGGGTGTTTCTGCAAACTACAGAATCAGGGCAACCCATTTTGAGTTTTGTTTGGCAGTTAACCCTTGTTTTACTCCTGGAAAAAATTGATTATATTGGAAAATTTTCCCAAAAATAGAAATTTCTAAATTGTTTCTCCATCTGCCATTAACTCCATCTGCCATTAACTCAGTTTTGAATACCTTGAGGGGTGTAGTTTCTAGAATGGGGTCATTTTTGGGAGGTTTCTATTATCTAAGCCTCACAATATGACTGCAAACCTGAACTGGTCCATAAAAAGTGGGATTTTGAAGATTTCTGAAAAATTTCAAAATTTGCTTCTAAACTTCTAAGCCTTGTAACATCCCCAAAAAATAAAATATCATTCCCAAAATGCTACACACATGAAGTAGACATATGGGGAATGTAAAGCCATCACAATTTTTGGGGGTATTACTATGTATTACAGAAGTAGAGAAACTGAAACTTTGAAATTTGCTAATTTTTCAAAAAATTTGGTAAAAATTGTATTTTTTTGTGCAAAAAAAATAACTTTTTTGACCTAATTTTAGCAGTGTCATGAAGTACAATATGTGACGAAAAAACAATCTCAGAACGGCCTGGGTAAGTCAAAGCGTTTTAAAGTTATGAGCACTTAAAGGGACACTGGTCAGATTTGCAAAAAATGGCCAAGTCCTTAAGGTGAAATAGGGCTGAGTCCTTAAGGGGTTAAAGCAGATCTATATTAGCAATGATAATTTTAACAGAAATACCTGCAAATATCAAAATGCAGAGACAGTCAAACTGTTTTATTCTATTGGTAGACTCCCCAATCAGCCAGGTGCGTCCAGTTGTCGGTCACTTCCTCTAATTGTGCATTTTATCTTTAAATGGGGTTTTCACTTTCAACCCCTGTTTTACCTAGGGCCAAGATAGTCCTGCTCCTCAAGTATAAAAGCCACTCACCTGCTCCTTGCTGCTCTGATCCAGCTTCCATAGGGCGGTCCGGCTCCTTATGGTTCTTGACTTGTATACTTGGTACTTGGTCATGTTCACCTCTGCAGCCAATCATTGGCCCCAAGCAGCACATCACTGCTGGAGCATGAACCACTTGGGGATATGTCCCCATTGAGGCCAGTGATGGGCTGCAGACACATACATGACCCATCCAGACATTTACATGCTGGGTAATGGAAGGAGGTGTACCAGACCGACCCTTGGCACTACAGTAGAGTGGAGGAAAGCAGGCGAGTTCCTTTTTTTAAAAAATTTATTTATTTATTTTAAAGGGTGCATTCACATAACCGTATGTAGTTTGCGGTCCACAAAAAATACGGATGACATCTGTTTTGCATCATTTTTTTTTGTTTTTTTGCAGAGCTTCTGTATACAATGCCTATCATTGTCAGAAAAATGGACAAGAATGTTCTGTCTTTTCTGCGGGGCTGCGGAACGGACATATGGATGTGGACAGTACACTGTATGCTGTCTGCATTTTTCACTGACCCATTGAGATGAATGGGGTCGGCATCCTATCTTCAAAAAATGCCAATCGGATGTGGATCAAATATACGGAATACGGTTGTGTGAATAGGACCTAAAGGTCTGCAGAAGATGGGGCAAAAAGCTATTTTTATTGATGGCCACTTGTGTATGCCATCCAGTAAAATTATTTCTTTTTTTCTTGCTTATATAGTGCTGACACATTCCTGTCATCACTTACCATAAAGCTAGGCTCTATGGAAGACCACCACGTGCTCTCTAGTAGATGGCATTACTTCCTCCCTCATTCATTCAAGAATGATATTTAAAGAGGGTGCGCCAGGTGACGTCTCTAGGTTTCGGTACAGGCATCGATCAGAGCTTAGATTTCCCCAGTTGTGAATAGGTCTGGATATTTTAAGTCGAAGTCCTGCCAGTGAACAAAGCCTGATGCAGAATGAATAGTCTTTTGGTTTTATTTGGATATTTATTGTAGAGATTTAATGGTATGACATGAACTCTTTACATTTTTAATAGTTTTCATATTGAGCTAGCCATGTATAATGCAAATGCTTTATTGCTACACTCATCTGAATGAAGTATATTTTGCTCCCCAAACACTTGGATAGATTTTAAATGAAAATAATGATTCCCGATAAGAGCGGCTGCTTAAAAGAAAGCAAAAGCTGTAATGGGCAACAGTATTGTGGCTGCCTGAAGCAACCCCTGGAGTTAGCTTTTTTTTTTTTTTTTGTAATAGAAATAGGTCCAATATCCCATGTTTATTAATTTAAACTTATATTTAATTTTTTTAGCTCCTTCTTTTTTTTTTAACAGAGACCCAAAACCCCTGCTTCCAATCACAAAGTCAAAGGGAATGAAAGAAAATGACCTATTGTTTAAAATAAAACACATCATACACACCGTAATTTTCGCTTTATAAGACACACCTAATGATAAGATGCACCTAGGAGGAAAATAAGAAAAAAAAATGTTTTTCATCATACCCCCCACATCAGATCCTCAGATCAGACCCCCACGTCAGATCCTCAGATCAGACCCCCACGTCAGATCCTCAGATCAGACCCCCACGTCAGATCCTCAGATCAGACCCCCACGTCAGATCCTCAGATCAGACCCCCACGTCAGATCCTCAGATCACGACCCCCACGTCAGATCCTCAGATCACGACCCCCACGTCAGATCCTCAGATCACGACCCCCACGTCAGATCCTCAGATCACGACCCCCACGTCAGATCCTCAGATCACGACCCCCACGTCAGATCCTCAGATCACGACCCCCACGTCAGATCCTCAGATCACGACCCCCACGTCAGATCCTCAGATCACGACCCCCACGTCAGATCCTCAGATCACGACCCCCACGTCAGATCCTCAGATCACGACCCCCACGTCAGATCCTCAGATCACGACCCCCACGTCAGATCCTCAGATCACGACCCCCACGTCAGATCCTCAGATCACGACCCCCACGTCAGATCCTCAGATCACGACCCCCACGTCAGATCCTCAGATCACGACCCCCACGTCAGATCCTCAGATCACGACCCCCACGTCAGATCCTCAGATCACGACCCCCACGTCAGATCCTCAGATCACGACCCCCACGTCAGATCCTCAGATCACGACCCCCACGTCAGATCCTCAGATCACGACCCCCACGTCAGATCCTCAGATCACGACCCCCACGTCAGATCCTCAGATCACGACCCCCACGTCAGATCCTCAGATCACGACCCCCACGTCAGATCCTCAGATCACGACCCCCACGTCAGATCCTCAGATCACGACCCCCACGTCAGATCCTCAGATCACGACCCCCACGTCAGATCCTCAGATCACGACCCCCACGTCAGATCCTCAGATCACGACCCCCACGTCAGATCCTCAGATCACAACCCCATGTCAGACCCGATCAGAGCTAAAATAAATAAATTAACTTACCTCTCCTTCTAATCTTCTGGTTCGGCGGTCTCAACTGCAGTCATGCTCCCTGGTCTCCGGGCCCACGCTGCACTGTGACCTGACTGCGTGCAGCATCAGCTCATAGTCTGCACACTACGTCCTGACGCCGTACGTAGTCAGTACTGTGCAGCGCGGGCTTTGAGAAGACCAGGGAGCAATGAGCGCAGCCAGTGCTAGCAGCCCTTCACTTACCGCTCCTGCATACTAATTAGGGCTTTCATAATGGAAGCGTTCATTAGTATTCACTTTATAAGACAGTGCTATTTCCCCCCCACTTTTGGGGGAAAAGTGCATCTTATGGAGTGAAAAATAGGGTGTGTGTGTGTGTATATATATATATATATATATATATATATATATCTATATCTATATCTCAAAAGTAGGGCAACACTCCTTTGCCAACTGTAAAGTGGGTGCCAGCGGTAACCTCTCGATTCTGGATGGTAGACAAATTGCAAAAATCCACGGCACTCCTTAAAAGTGAAAAAATTTGTTATTTATTCACACATGTCATACAGCAACGTTTCGGTTCGCTCTCAGAACCTTTTTCATGCTTGGCTTGAAAAAGGTTCTGAGAGAGAACCGAAACGTTGCTGAATGACGTGTGTGAATAAATAGCAAATTTTTTCACTTTTAAGGAGTGCTGTAGATTTTTGCTATACATATATATATATATATATATATATATATATATATATATATATATGCAGAAAAAGTAGGACTGCACTCCAAAATAGTGGTGAAAGCAAAAAGTTTTATTCACCCATAATGTGGCAAATCTTGCGATGTTTCAGCTCACACGAGCCTTCCTCAAGCTTGAGGAAGGCTCATGTGAGCTGAAACGTCGCAAGATTTGCCACATTATGGGTGAATAAAACTTTTTGCTTTCACCACTATTTTGGAGTGCAGTCCTACTTTTTCTGCTTATACTATTGGGGATTGCCGTTTCCCCACATTGGATATATATATATATATATATATATCATAATTAATGATTGGTAATGTACTCCCCTTAAAGGGGTTATCCAATTTCCGAAACATCCCCCCATGTGTCGGACCCCTCACAGGTAATATACTCACCCCGCTCCCTGCGCCGCTTCTGGTCCCCGCACCGCCGCTGCTGTAAGTATATTACCTGTGAGGGGCCCGTCACATGGGGAGGATGTTTCTGAAATCGAATAACCTCTTAAATGTTTGACTGCCACCACTAGGGGGATGTAGAAGCTCACTGAGGACTAATTATTGAGTATAATGGCAACTTTAGTATGTCTGTAGTATGCTTCCCCAAGTGATGTATTTACTGGTTGATCCCCATGGCAGTGGGAAGCAGGGGCTTTGAAGTTCTGTAACGGAAAACGAACCTTCGATCCCTATAAAAGATGTATTGTGAATCTAATTAGATCCGAGGATTTTTGTTCTGTAAGAAATTAAACTATAGGTACACTTTATTATGCCCCCTTTGAAAATTTTGCTGTACATCTTTGTAAATCTGTACTAACCGTACTAACAGGTTGAGACATTTTGGCGCAAATTATTGATTTGTATACAAGCGAAGATCACCCTTCTCAAATGAAATAAATCTATGCTGTGGACTGTAAATAATTGCACATACAGGAGCTGTTTATGTATGCATTCATTTGCTGGTAGGCTGTGTTTGTGAAAAATACAAACAGGTACGCAGGTACGCCAAGTGCGAAACCCTATCTGAGAGATATTGCTTATTATGCAGATGCAAGCTGATTTTATGTAAATCACTGTTGGCTGCTTCAATATTGTTTTCTCTTGTAGTCACAGCGCAGAAGCACATTGTCGCCACGTGCGCCGCACATTCTGAATGCACTGTAACTGGCTCATGCCCCAGCTAAAGGTGTCATTTTTGGTGTCCTATCGAGAGGTGCGAAGTCTGGAAACGATCACTGCTCTTTAATGAGAGGTGTGAATATATTTTCTTCAAATGCTATTGAAGTCAATTTAAGTGAACTGATCGCTCAAAACCGATGAAAGTCAAAGTCTCGTTTAATAACTGTACAGATAGATTGCCCCTATGTAATCAGCTCCGGTCACAACCAACAGAAGTTGCTGCATGACACGCTTCTATTAGAATACGAGCGTCTCAACAGGTTCTGGATTTAGACATTTTTGACACCATCGGCTGACACTTTTGTTTCGAGGCACATTAGTGTGATGTGGGATTTTTTTTTAAATTAGTTTATTGTAGACCATTGAATATACAGTAAGAGGAACACTGTACAGATATCTTATAAAGTTGAATAATCTATGGCCGTTATCGAATGAGTTAAATCTACATAATTTTAAACAGCCATAACATTAACACTACCTGCCTCATACTATGTAGATTTCCCTCATTCCACTGCCTCTGACTAGTCGAGGCATGGACCTCGCAGCCTAGGTGCACAAAGGTGCCCAAATTCCAATGAGTACCTTTAGGATTTCACAGGGCATTTTTACGCATTTGGATTCCAAACTACTTCTCACGCTTTAGGGCCCCTAAAATGCCAGGGCAGTATAAATACCCCACAAGTGACCCCATTTTAGAAAGCAGACACCCCAAGGTATTCCGTGAGGGGTATGGCGAGTTCATTTAAGATTTAATTTTTTGTCACAAGTTAGTGGAATATGAGACTTTGTAAGAAAAAAATAATATCTCAATTTCCGCTAACTTGTGCCAAAAAAGAAAAAATATTCTATGAACTCGCCATGCCCCTCACGGAATACCTTGGGGTGTCTTCTTTCCAAAATGGAGTCACTTGTGGGGTATTTATACTGCCCTGGCATTTTAGGGGCCCTAAAGCGTGAGAAGTAGTTTGGAATCCAATTGCGCCTAGGCTGCAAAAAAGTGTCACACATGTGGTATCGCGAAATCTCTGCTCTCGCGGGATGACGCGCTGATGCGTCCATGAGGAATAACCCGGCCGCCCGCAGAGCGCATCCCTGCGTTAGGCGGTCGGGAGAAGGTTAAGGTATCTGGCACTGTGAGGTGGAGCCTCCATGGATCAGACTTGTTTTGCCAGCACACCCCACAGATGCTCAAATGGATTGAGAGCTGGCTAAGGAGTCATTCACACGACTGTTGTATGAATGGGTCCGCATCCGTTCCGCAATTTTGTACAACTAGTGCGGATCCATTCATTTCAGTGGGGCTACAAAAGATGCGGACAGCTCACCATGGGCGGTCCGCATTTCTTGTTCCATTCCACTGACCGCAAGAAAAACGTAGAGCATGTCCTATTTTTGTCCGCAATTGGCCAGTGCCTCTGTTTTTGCAGATCTGCAATTTGCGAACTGCAAAACACGGTGCGGTCGTGTGAATGCACCCCAAGGCCTCGTTCACATTTTCGTGTCAGTGTCACGTCCGTGAAAAAAAAGCTTACGTGTTTCATCCGTGAAGCTGTCCGTGAAAGATCAGTGGTTGGTCCGTGTGTCCGTTTTTTTCATCCGTGTGTCATCTGCAATTCATTGACGTTGCTCAGCTGATTTTTACAGTCCCATCGACTTCAATGGGCATGCTTGGTCCGCCTCCTGGATCAAAGTAGTGTATTTCCCCATGATTTTTTTACTGACCCACTGTCAGTAAAAAAAGTAAAAATAAATAAAAAAAATACTGAAATGTGAACAGACACATTTAAATCTACAGGGAGTGCAGAATTATTAGGCAAGTTGTATTTTTGAGGATTAATTTTATTATTGAACAACAACCATGTTCTCAATGAACCCAAAAAACTCATTAATATCAAAGCTGAATATTTTTGGAAGTAGTTTTTAGTTTGTTTTTAGTTTTAGCTATTTTAGAGGGATATCTGTGTGTGCAGGTGACTATTACTGTGCATAATTATTAGGCAACTTAACAAAAAACAAATATATACCCATTTCAATTATTTATTTTTACCCGTGAAACCAATATAACATCTCAACATTCACAAATATACATTTCTGACATTCAAAAACAAAACAAAAACAAATCAATGACCAATATAGCCACCTTTCTTTGCAAGGACACTCAAAAGCCTGCCATCCATGGATTCTGTCAGTGTTTTGATCTGTTCACCATCAACATTGCGTGCAGCAGCAACCACAGCCTCCCAGACACTGTTCAGAGAGGTGTACTGTTTTCCCTCCTTGTAAATCTCACATTTGATGATGGACCACAGGTTCTCAATGGGGTTCAGATCAGGTGAACAAGGAGGCCATGTCATTAGATTTTCTTCTTTTATACCCTTTCTTGCCAGCCACGCTGTGGAGTACTTGGACGCGTGTGATGGAGCATTGTCCTGCATGAAAATCATGCAGACTTCTTCCTGTACCACTGCTTGAAGAAGGTGTCTTCCAGAAACTGGCAGTAGGACTGGGAGTTGAGCTTGACTCCATCCTCAACCTGAAAAGGCCCCACAAGCTCATCTTTGATGATACCAGCCCAAACCAGTACTCCACCTCCACCTTGCTGGCGTCTGAGTCGGACTGGAGCTCTCTGCCCTTTACCAATCCAGCCATCTGGCCCATCAAGACTCACTCTCATTTCATCAGTCCATAAAACCTTAGAAAAATCAGTCTTGAGATATTTCTTGGCCCAGTCTTGATGTTTCAGCTTGTGTGTCTTGTTCGGTGGTGGTCGTCTTTCAGCCTTTCTTACCTTGGCCATGTCTCTGAGTATTGCACACCTTGTGCTTTTGGGCACTCCAGTGATGTTGCAGCTCTGAAATATGGCCAAACTGGTGGCAAGTGGCATCTTGGCAGCTGCACGCTTGACTTTTCTCAGTTCATGGGCAGTTATTTTGCGCCTTGGTTTTTCCACACGCTTCTTGCGACCCTGTTGACTATTTTGAATGAAATGCTTGATTGTTCGATGATCACGCTTCAGAAGCTTTGCAATTTTAAGAGTGCTGCATCCCTCTGCAAGATATCTCACTATTTTTGACTTTTCTGAGCCTGTCAAGTCCTTCTTTTGACCCATTTTGCCAAAGGAAAGGAAGTTGCCTAATAATTATGCACACCTGATATAGGGTGTTGATGTCATTAGACCACACCCCTTTCCATTACAGAGATGCACATATCCTAATATGCTTAATTGATAGTAGGCTTTCGAGCCTATACAGCTTGGAGTAAGACAACATGCATAAAGAGGATGATGTGGTCAAAATACTCATTTGCCTAATAATTCTGCACTCCCTGTATGGGTACATGTGCTGTCCATGGAAAATACAGACAACACACGTCAGTGAAAAACGGAAATGTGAATGAGACCTAAGTCTGGGCAAGTCAGAACCTTGAAGGCTTTGTCATGTTCCTTAACCTATTCGATAGCAGTTTTCGCAATCTGGCAGGGTACATTATCCTGGGGAAATACTGCCATTAGGGAATACTGCTGCCATGAGGGTGGGCGTACTACTTTCACACTAGCGTTCGGGGCTCCGCTTGTGAGTTCCGTTTGAAGGCTCTCACAAGCGGCCCCGAACGCATCCGTACTGCCCTAATGCATTCTGAGTGGATGCGGATCCGCTCAGAATGCATCAGTCTGGCACCGTTTGCAGCATTCGGATGTCCGCCTGGCCGTGCGGAGGCAAAAGGATCCGTCCAGACTTACAATGTAAGTCAATGGGGACGGATCCGTTTGAAGTTGACACAATGTGGCTCAATTTCAAACGGATCCGTTCCCAAATGACTTTCAATGTAATGTCTGGACGGATCCGTCTGAGCAACTTTCACACTTAGAATTTTTTCTAAACTATAATGCAGACGGATCCGTTCTGAATGGATCCCATCGTCTCCATTATAGGAGCGGATCCGTCTGTGCAGACACCAGACGGATCCGCTCTGAACGCAAGTGTGAAAGTAGCCTTAGTCTGTAACAATATTTAGGTAGGTGGTACAGTGCCTTGCAAAAGTATTCACCCCCCTTTGACTTTTTTGTGTTTTAGTGCCTCACAAACTGGAATTAACATGGATTTTTGAGGATTTGCATCATTTAATTTACAGAACATGCCCACAACTTTGAAGATGTTGTTTTTTTTTTTAATTTTTTTTTATGTGAAGCAAACAACAAATAGGACAAAATAACAGAAAAAGTCAATGTGCATAAGTCTCTATGAGCTTGCCACACCTTACCACTGGGATTTTTGCCCATTCCTCCTTGCAGAACTGCTCCAGCTCCTTCAAGTTGAATGGTTTGCTCTTGTGAACAGCAATCTTTATGTCTGCCCACGCGGATAGATCGCCGCTATCATGTCCGCCATATACCTGTCCCATATCTCTGAGTGGTTTTATTGATATGTAAATCAGCCTGGTAAGGAGCCCAAGGGGCTGCAGTAACCGTTCTGGAGCCCAGCCACGCGCCCCTGTGAAGGAGCCCAGCACCGCCTGTATCCAGGAATCTCCTCCTTGCTCACGAAGTCAGATCGGTGTAATCTCGTGATGCGCAAGCTCGCGCATGCGAAGTGCCGGCATAGTGTTCCTTCCCTGTGCTGGCATCAGCCTCAGGGAAGGAACTGCGCATGCGCGAGCTTGCGCGCTGTGAGATTACGGCGATCTGACAGGCGTTGCTGGGCTCCTTCACAGGGGTGCGTGGCTGGGCTCCAGAACGGTTAATGCAGCCCCTTGGCAGGCTGATTTACATGTATATAAAGTCATTTTTTACACTCAATAAAACCACTCAGAGATATGGGATAGATATATTGCGGACATGCTAGCGGCGATCTGGTCGTGCATGTCCGCATCTCTATAGGGTAAAAAGTGGAGACAAGTGTTGCTTTAGCAGTGTGTTTGGGGTCATTGTCCTACTGGAAGGTGAACCTCCGTCCTAGCCTCAAATCACGCAGAGTGGTACAGGTTTTGCTCAAGAATATCCCTGTATTTAGCACCATCCATCTTTCCCTCAACTCTGACCGGTTTCCCAGTCCCGGCTGCTGAAAAACATCCCCACAGAATGATGCTGCCACCACCATGTTTCTCTGTGGGGATGGTGTTCTTTGGGTGATGTGATGTGTTGGGTTTGCGCCTGACATAGCATTTTCTTTGATGGCCGAAAAGTTTAATTGGAGTCATATCAGACCAGAGCACCTTTCTCCATACATTTTGAGAGTCTCCCACATGCCTTTTTCACAAACTCACAACGTGCCTTTTTATTTTTAGCTGAAAGTAATGGCTTTCTGCTGGCAACTCTACAATAAAGCCCAACGCTATGGAGCGTACGGCTTATTGTCGTCCTATGTACAGATACTCCAGTCTCTGCTTGGAACTCTGCAGATCCTCCAGGGTTGCCTTAGGTCTCTGTGCTGCCTCTTTGATTAATCCCCTTTTTGCCCAGTCCCTGAGTTTTGGTGGGCGGTCGTCTCTTGGCAGGTTTGCTGTTGCGCCTTGTTCTTTCCATTTGGTTATGATAGATTTGATGGTGCTATAGAACTGATTTTTAGTTTTAGTAAAATCTACAACATATCAGGCACCCTTAGGCTGGTTTCCATGTTCAGGTTTTCTGATGCAGCTTTTGAAGCCAAAGCCAGGAACGAATTATAAATAGAGGACATGTATAAAGGAAAGATGGAGTCTTCTCTGCTTTTATAAATCCACTATTGGCTTGGACTTCAAAAACTGTATAAATAAATGAACATTGAAAACCAGCCTAAAGGTCTTTTTACACAGGCTGATTAAATCCCAGAACGAGCGCCCAACAACAACATGCAGAGTCAATCGGCGCTTGTTTACTTTCATTTTCACTGGGCAATTATCAGTAGGTGGTTGAAGGAACAATCGTTTTTACGGTCGTTTTATACCATACTCCTAGAATTAGATTGCCTGTAACACATCTCATCAACACAAGGACGTGTGCTGCAATGATTTTGATGCCACATAAAATATGCAGTCTCCCACCATAGTGTGCAAGCATGACCATCACTGCTGGATTGCATGGTGGTCGTAACTATGCCAAATAGACGTATTTGATGTAATGGAAAAATGGATCAAGCCAGCAAAGGAGGCAATATTGGACAATCACAATCCATTAGTGTCTTATATTAACTTCTCTACATGATAAATGCCATTTGCTGAAGTGAGACAACCCCTTGAATGTCTAATCAGTAGGGGTCTGACCGCTAGGCATCACGTAGATCGTGAAAACAATAGCAATTAGCAAGCATGCTATCTCATATGGGGGGGGGGACTTGAAATGTAATGCCATCCCTTTCCCTGGGATGATCTAAAACCCATAAAGGGACAGGAGTAAGGTTTGTAGGCCTTCTACTCTTTCTGCATACTACCTGCTTGTCCCTCTCCAACCCTCTCTTTCCTCTTCCACACAGACTGAAGAGAGAGTTGCAAGTATAGCATATGCAGCTCAATTTAATCCTCTCTAATTTAGGCTGGATCTTGGCTTTTAGGCAGATCCTAAGCTTTAAAATAAGACCAAGACTGCGACTCTCGCTCCATTTTTGCCTGAAAAAGAGCTCTCAGAAGCGGGAGTGGTTGAACAACAAAGATCATGCCAAGAGCATAGGAACATTGCTGCCCATCTGCATCTTTGCCAAAGATCACCTGGACAAGCCAGAATTCAATGGGGGGCATTTATTAAACCAATGGTCTTAATAAGCCCCCGCACTGGTGGTGGATCTGCTGAAGTTATGAAGAGGCTCAGGGCTCTACATAACTTTGGCGTATCCAGCGCCGGTCTAAATTTAAGACGGCTTCCTTGCTGGCTTACATTTAGAACAGGGATGAGCATTCTTCGGCATTCCAGCTGCTGTGAAACTACAACTCCCAGCATGCAAACATGCTCAGCTGTTCTCACAACTTCCATAAAAGTAAATGGAGCATTCTGGGAGTTGTAGTTTCAGAACATTTGGAGTGCAGGAGGTTGCTGATCCCTGATTTAGACCATTTTCTATGCCTATAACAGGCGTAGGCATTTTTCTCCAGATATTCTATCATGGACATTGTAAATTTTTCATATGCTTTTTTAGGGGGAGGCTTTTTTCCACTGTAAAAATCTGTCTCCTTTAGAGACTTAGACGCTCAGTGATTATTGCATTTGTGATCAGCAATATTGCATCTAAAAGCACTTAATAAGCAACCGTTAGAGACTTCTCTGACATATTTACATGCACGATGTTAGTGTCTTATTAAACGATGTAATGCAATTATCTTTACATTATTCTAGGTTGTTTTACAGCCGGGTGCCTATAACCAATATTATATATACTGTGGAGAATTTAGTGTTTGCATCCTCATATGTGGTTTTATTTGTTCTCACTTGAGAATAGCGAAAGTCCAAGGCAGTTTTCTTCATACTGGTTGTTTTATTCTAAAAGTTTTATACAATTTATTGTAATCTTATCCCATTTTTAGATTCCAGTGCCCCGTTCTGTTCATAGTTGATAGCCAAGTGCTCTCTTTTCCCATATGTTTGAGTTTGGACTGTCTACTGTATGCACTTTCGTATGAATGACGGGGGCAGAGGTTCCCTCCCTTCCTTTTTCTTCCTCGCTCACCACATGTCTCTGGAAACCTTTTAGCAAAATTGTTGCCTTAAAACTTGTAATAAAACTTAATGGTCTGTCCTCAGAGCGAAATGAGGGAAGGGGTGAATGGAGGTTCCTTCTGTGAACTGACAGAACGGGGATAGCCAGCAGATTCTTCATTCACAGGAGGGAGAGTGTGAAAATCACCACCTGTCTCAAAGGTCTTAAAATGCTAACCACCAATGGCATTTTACAAATAGTTTTTGCTTGATTTTTTATTTTTATTTTATTTTAGAGGAATAAGAAGAATGTTTAGTTATCCATAAAGAAGGGTCTAGTCTGCACCATTATTCTCTTACATATCAACTAATGAAGAGACAACAGTTGGGTAAAGAGTTGGATATATTGGACCACTTAAATAGTCGCTGTCCTTTCAACAAACTTTGCATAAATCAATTATGCAGGCGAATATAAAAAAAAACTTTGTAATATATTTTATCTGAGAAAAATACCTCTTTCTCCCCTTCCCAAAATATGATTCTTCTAAGTCTGTCTTGAGAGAGGAGACTGACTGTCAGCTCACTGGAGGATCAAGTTACATAATGCCCATAGAAGTCTTTGGAAAAGGGAGGAAGATAAAAGAGGTTTAGACAAATGCACACAATGTCATAGAAATCTTTGGAAAGGGGAGGGGAGGAGGAATGAGCTGCTAGAGGGTGACACTCATTTTCTCTCATTAAGATATATTGCAATGTTTCTTATATTCACCTGTACTATTGTTTATGCAAGGTTTGTTGAAACATGAGTGATCATTTTAAGTCAAATCTTAACACTTAGACAGGACCTCTGAGCTCTTCTGACACATCTGCCTCCTCTGAGGGAGCAGAATGATGTTAGTCAGCACAGATTTGAACCCAGTCCCACTTGTGTTACTGTGCCCTTGGATGCTAAAGAGTGCAGCCATCTTACTGAACTGCATTCACATATCTGTTGTGAAATCCTATCCCAGCAGAGAAAAAGCCAGAGTTCACCTTTTCCGGCATAGCCAGGTAGGGGAGCTTTTACGGTTTACGTACGAGCTAAATTGGCCTGTGCCTTTTATGTTCATACGTACATTTTTATTTTAAAGGGGTTGTGCAGTGTGATGATAGTTTTGAAGAGGAGGCAGCGCTCGCATGAGTGCCGTTACTTCTTCAAAGAGCTGATTGGCTGGGATACTGGGAGTCAGTCTGAAGCCGGTCTGATACATTGTAAGGTATTGCAATGTTAATTTTCACAGTGTGGTGGGAATAAGAGGAGGACACTTAAGATGACACAAGGCGAAGGCTGCCTAGGGTGCCTGACAACTACAGTATGTCCAATGCTTGTACGATGGCAAGGTGATTATAGGAAAGGATTGGGGCCTTCAGGCACCGCTGTAATGGATTCCATGTTGCACTGCAGGTAAGTATTGACATTTTTATTTTCAATTTATAGGTGTAAAAAATGTCGACCAGTTTCAGGACTGGACTAGTCGCTTCTTCGAGGTAAAGGTGGATTTAGATGAACCAGTACTTGTCTAAATTTTCCACTGATCACCCAATGAATGAGCAAAACGCTTGAGTGATCCTCTCGTTTGTGCAGGCACACCAATCATCGTTTCTGGGCAGCAGATCTGCTGCTCAGAAAAATAAAAAAATAGATTTTCTATGGGGACAAGGGATCGCTATAGCCATCCCCGATCCTCGTACCGTGAAGGAGATTGCTGCATGAAGGAGATTGCCGCGGTCTCCTTCCCTGAGCGAGCAGCCGACTATCGGGAAGGAACGCTTCCTTCCTGACAATCGGCCAGTGTAAACTCGTAACAAGTAACACCATATGGTCACTTAGACCAGTGTTTCCCAACCAGTGTGCCTCCAGCTGTTGCAAAACTACAACTCCCAGCATGCCTGCACAACCAAAGGCTGTCCGGGCATGCTGGGAGTAGTAGTTTTGCAACAGCTGGAGGCACACTGGTTGGGAAACACTGACTTAGACATACCTACAGACCCTTTTAGTATAGTCCTGATAGTCTTTGCCGAACAGAGCAACTATCAAGAGAATGCAGTTTTTTTTACTGAAGCCATTAACACCACTCCAGGAGTCCATTGGGTTTTTTGTAGTCATAAAATAATTTACGGTATTCCATAATTCTCATTAGAGAAGAACCAAAAAAGTTAGGCCTTACAGCACTTGTATGCTACTTGGTTCCTGGGGTTTGTCCAGTTCTCTCTAGATAAAATATATATTATTTTAAGGCCCAAGCAGTAATTCACTATGAATGTCAAATGAGCGTCAAACACAATGATTATAATTATATACCGTTATATCTAAATTGTATGTGGGTAATCTACTTGTCTTGACAGACATACTAATGGCCTGACTGCTGTTTTACCATTTCTACTTAATTAACTTGAGGAGCACCATGATTAAACTTGGAAATCCCTGTGCTCAGAATCCTCAAAGTGGATCACAATTTAGCCTGTAATTAGTTATTAAACATAGGTAAACCGAGTGTCTAGGGACAGCATCGGGGTCAGTAGGCACAACTGATAACGAGGAAGGCGAGGAGCTAAATACCAAGTGGCGTCCACACTGTACTAATGAAGAGTTGAGAGGGTTGTAAAATCGGCTATTGCGCTGTTATAATGTGACCTTTAGTAAATGTTAGTAAAAGCAACTGCACTAAACAGCTAAGGCACATTTTCTACAAGATTTAATGGACTACAACACTGAATAGGTTCTGTTATTACTACAAGGTATTGTTAGATCCTGAAAACGGTTCTGTTTAACCCGTGGACTCCCATTAAAGGGAACCTGTCACCATGATGATGCAATGGACTTTGAAGTCAAGGAGACGGTCCCATCAGTGATTTTCAGCCTTCCCACCATGACAGTGTAAACCAAGAGAGCTGTCAATCACTGATAGGACCGCCTCTTTGACCGCAAATTCCAGAATGAGCAGGAATAAAAATAAATGAAATACAAGATTAGGGCTCATGCATAGGACCATTTGTTTGGTCCGCATCGGATCTGCATTTTATGCGGATCGGATGTGGACCCATTTATTTCAGCACACGGCGTGCTGTTCGCATCTTTTGCAACCCCATGGAAATGAATGGTTCCACGTCCGATCCCCAAAAAATGTGAATCGGATGGGGACCAAACATACGGTCGTGTGCGTGAGTCCTTATATTTAATATTTTCCTATAAAACTATATATCAATCTGCTCAGCTCCTCCTGCTCTTCAATGTGCTGCCTGCAGAGCAGATAGCATGTTCAACCTGCCAGGTTCCCTTTAATTAATGGTGGTATTGAAATAATTGCCACCCTAATGTCACAATGGATAGTATGCTCCAATATTCACCTGAGCTACAGTGCTTTTCAGGAACTTACCTGTAGTCTACCTTTTGCATTTTTACTTTTTTAAAGGCATCATTTTGTACCTGCATTGTTGGTAAAAAAAAAAAATGCCATCTCCGGATGTTAGCTGAAGATCTATGGGAAATCTGATATCGGCATGCAAGCAGTTTTTGCTCCTTTTTTAAAATTTTGTGGGCTTTTTTTTTTTTTTTTTGCATCTGGTGTAAAAACACAGCATGTTAAAGCAATCTAGATGGAAAAAATGCTTGAAAAAAAGTGGCTTCTTAGGTGTTTTTACAAAAAAGTCAGAGCAAATTTGTGCGTGTAAACAACCCCTTTAAGCACCTAACTGTTCTGCCTGAGCTCAGCTCAGGCTGTGGAAAAAGTACTTAACTGTACTGCCCAAGCTGAGCACAGGTAGAAGGGGAAGGGGCTGATATCGCCTGATTGGTAGCAGCTAGAAGCATGCTCTTGTATGAAAGCCTGGAATGCCAGTTTTCAAACAAGACCAAAATGACAAGAGCAAATTATTAGCCTAAACTAAACCTGAGTTATGACTGTTAGAAATCAAATCGGGAATAATTGTGCGTAAAACCTGCTTTTACTTTAACTTCTAACTGCATTCACTTCATCCCGAATTCTAACTGTGATATCTCCCCATGTAGTAAAGATAATGTTATCTTTCTGGTAGTGTTTGAAAGCCTGGAATGCCAGCTTTCAAACAATACAAATTATTTACTACACTATATATACCCCCAAGTCGTTCCTAAAAAAACATTTAGAAGAAAAAATTTGTTATGACTGCTGGAACACAAACGTGTAACATATTATTGGTTCTTAAGGCCAAAATTAATTATGTCACTAAGGCCTCATGCACACGGCCATTGTGCGGCCATTCCGTGCATTGGGGAGCGCAAATTGCGGTCCCCAATGCACGGGCAACATCCGTGCAGCGGGCCGGACCCATTCAACTTGAATGGGTCTGTGGCATGTCATGTTTTTTTGCGAGGCTGAACCACGGAAAGAAACACCACGGAAGCACTCCATAGTGCCTGGTGTTCCAGTGTTCCATTCTGTGACTCCGTTCAGCATCTCCGGAATTGCGGACCCAGTTAAGTGAATTGGTCCGCATCCGTGATGCGGGGTGCACGCAGCCGTGGATTGCCGACCCGCCATTTGCGGGCCGCAATACGGCCATAGCCGCACAACGGCCGTGTGCATGAGGCCTAAGGGTTTAAAAATGCAATAGTGTCCCCCGAGTCGCGCGCCAAGATTTTCTGCAGACACACATAAAAAATCTACAATAAAAAAGTAACCTTGTTGGGAGGGTTTTTCCAATTTTAATGTGACTGTTAGGAGGTTAAATGATTTGGCTCTTCAAAAACAATCTCTGTCAGAATGTAGCCCCCAGGGAGATTAGCTGATCCCCAACCAATCTAGCTCCCAGCATCCTGGCAAACAGCTGATCTTTCAGGGGAAGATGTTGCTAGCCAGGCATTTCCTCTGCAGTGGCCACTGCTGGAGAGATGTAATATTGCATGTTAGTCTTTCAGATGATTGCTGTCTTTGTAATGTAGACTCTGTTCTGGTTCATAGAGAGGGGTCACAAGCGGTGGACCGCTCTCTATGATAAACATGCCCTAGTGGGGTAGATATACTCCTCAGCATTGAAATTGCAACACCAAGAAGGACAAGCCATAAAGTTATGCAAATCGAGAAAGTATCAGGCGTTGCTAAGATGTACTAATGATCAAATTTTCAAGCACCTAGCTCCAATCTGTGTCATGTGGGAGGGGCATAAAAGACATGGAAAGCAAAGTTTTTTTTAGCCAACTGAAACCTCTAAAATCATATCAAGTCATGTGGGATGATTTTGCCATGCCCCCTTGAACTCAGAGACCTTTGTTTGTCACTCTGGTAGATTGCTACATGCCTAGGTCAAGATGTCACCACTGTTCAACAATGTGTGTCCTGGTGGTTGGAAGGATAAAGATGAACTAGAATGAAAGCAAGAGATGCACAGAGGAGAACCTCTGCATGGACGGATCATCTGATTCGAAGAATGGCTTGTAGTGAGATCCATTCTGTACTTCAAGTGAAATTGGACGTCACACCCGAGGCCTAGGGCGGCAAGTAGCATTTGCACAAACCATCAGAAGGCTTTTGCATGACATTGGGCTATGAGTAAGATATGCTGTCAAAGACAATCATGGTGCACAGCAAGATGACAGTGGCAGCTGGAATGGAGGTCTATCTTCTTCAGCGATGAGTCCCCCTTTTTGTCTGGGATGCAATGATAACAGGAAATTAGTCCAAAGACGACGTGGGCAATAGGAAACGTTGCACTGGTCCTACTCGCAGGATTATGGTGAGGTGTGGCATAATGTATAGGCATAAGGCGCACCCCACTAGTCTTTATTTCAGGTACACTAAGGATATGTCTACACGTTGACCGCAACAGTTGTTGCACATCAAGTATCACAGCAGGGCTGCCATAGTAATAAATAGGGTTCATTTCTATAGCACCCCCGCTACACTGTGATCTTCAGTCACTTGACAGCTGTTGACGCCAAAATCGCCATGCAGATGTATCCTAACAGGTCAGCATTAAATTGATTTGCTTGTGGAACCAGTAGTATGTCCGTTTCTCCAGTGTCCCAGGAGCCATTTTTCAACAGGACCACGCCAGGCTTCTCTGAGCAGCCTGTGTGGCCTAAACGTGTTACATGGCATGCAGCTTTTCCTCGGTCTCCTATCAAGCACATCTGGGACATTATTATTCAGCAGTTGCAATTGGATCTGCCAGCAGCTGATCTTGATGATTTGCGTGCCCAAATGCATTCAAAGTGGCAGACCATTCCTCAGACAACCATTAAGAACCTCATTGATATCATGCCATGGTGTGTAAATGCAAGTATTTCTGCATGTAGTGCTCATACTCAATACTGAATAAGGCTACTTTCACACTGCCGTTTCTGGGTCCGTCTGTGAGATCCGTTTCAAGGCTCTCACAAGTGGCCCCCAAACAGATCAGTTCAGCCCCAATGCATTCTGAATGGATAAGGACGGAGCCTTGTCTCGTTATTGGGGGATTCCCTGTATGCTGTTGGAGACTGATTGCCAGGAGTGTAAGCTGACGGATACGCTTTTCCTGTTCGTCTGACTGACAGCTACTTGTGAGGTTCCAGTTTGGAGTGCTATTTTGTATCCAGTTCGGGAGGTTGGTGTTCTGCAGTAGCTGTGCCTACATCTCGGAAAGGGGCATATCGCCTGAACGGATCTTAACCCCTTGTCCGCTGAAACGGTGCCGTTACATTGGTGGCAGCGGTGGGATCGTTCCTACAGCCAGAAGGACAGCTACAGGAGACACCATTTCTGTGGATTCTACAATTTAAGGGCAACGCATGTCTCAGTACAGTGACCCTAAAAGCACCAGGATGGAACCAGCAGTGGAGTACAGATACTCTGTGGAGGAATTTGACCGTATGATGTGGTTGCGGCTGAACTTCTTCGGACCCAATCCAGGTGAGAAATACGTGAAGTTCGTGAGGAATCTAGTGTCTAAGACCCTACTATACCGGGCAGAAGGTGACGGTCAGCTGCCACGTTGGGTGGACCTCCATCGGAGGTTACGGTTGCGGGACAGTGGGAGCCTAGTCTCCATTCCCCAGCGTCAGTGTGAAGTGCAGGGAGAGGAGAGCAGCGGCCTCCCTCCCCAACGGCAGGCTGAGTTACAGGGGGCAGAGGTAGTTGTTCCTGCCCCCCAGCAGCAGAGTGATGTGCCGGGAAGGCAGTGTGAAGTGCAGGGAGGGGAGAGCAGCGGCCTCCCTCCCCAGCGGCAGGCTGAGTTACAGGGGGCAGAGGTAGTTGTTCCTGCCCCCCAGCAGCAGCATGATTTTTTGGGAATTGGGAGCCGAGTCTCCATTCCCCAGCGGCAGGCGGAGTTACAGGGGGCAGAGACAGTCGGTCCTGTCCCCCAGCGGCAGAGTGTCCTACAGGGAATAGAGAGCCCAGTCTCCTTTCCCCAGCAGCAGGACACTGTATTGGGAGCGGAGGCGGTCGGTCGCACTCCCCAGCGGCTGGAAGTATGTATGGGAGAGGAGCTCGTTACCCCCTCTCCCCAGCGGCAGCTTAACGCACCAGGGGGAGACAGTAAGCCCCACAACAGTGCAGATGGGACCGTGGTCTCTGCACTTACAGCACAGGGGGTAGAGACAGTCGGTCTCCCCCTCCAACAACCAGGCTCCAACCAGGCTTCTTCCGTGGTAGCGCTGGCACCAGGGCTGAGTACCGCTGATCCCTGCCCACAAAGCAACCTCCACTCCAAACCAGGGAGCAACACAGAGACCGGGAGTACCAGCTTCCAACATCACCTTGGTGGACTTACTGGACAGAGACAGGCTACGAAATTCAGCAGGTCCAGTATTGGGTTGTGGGTGGGCTGCCAGACTAACTCAGGTACCGACCGGCGTGAGGTCAGGTATCTGGTTAGTCTTCCCTGGGGGGGGGGAGATGTGTGGCGAAACCAACCTCGCCACTGGGTTTTGGAGAGGACTGTTTAAAAGCCTCTTGCCTCAGGATTATGGCCCATAGTAACTTTAAAGGAGAAAACAGACCGGCCGCACAGCTTAAATCTGTCTGTAGAATTGTATTTTATGTTATTATGCGTTCGGTTAAATTGTATGTTATGTGAGGGCACCCAGATAGCTAATGTTATTGTATTCGTGTAGTCTGAGTGCCATTCACCTAATGATATGCACTCAGACTTGAGCTATCTGGGGATATGTTAAATGTCTGTGTTTGCTGTGGGGGTGTGCCATTGTGTGTTTGGGTGGTGATTCCTGTCCTGTTGTCTCCACATGTGTATTGGTGATCTCCCCTTTGTCCTGAGAGATAATTGGATTGTCTTCGGTCGTCTCCGGGACAGAGGGGAGGAAACCATGATGCATTGTGGGGATGTGTTGTATCTGCAACAAACTGTAATAAAAACCAGGCTGGGTGTGCCAGCACTTCAGATCACTGCTTGACCCTCAACACGGAGCCTTGTCTCGTTATTGGGGGATTCCCTGTATGCTGTTGGAGACTGATTGCCAGGAGTGTAAGCTGACGGATACGCTTTTCCTGTTCGTCTGACTGACAGCTACTTGTGAGGTTCCAGTTTGGAGTGCTATTTTGTATCCAGTTCGGGAGGTTGGTGTTCTGCAGTAGCTGTGCCTACATCTCGGAAAGGGGCATATCGCCTGAACGGATCTTAACCCCTTGTCCGCTGAAACGGTGCCGTTACATAAGGATCTGTTCAGAATGCATCAGTTTGCCTCTGTTCAGCCTCCATTCCGCTCTGGAGGCGGAGACCAAACTGCTGCTTGCAGCGTTTTGATGTCCGTCTGACGAAACTGAGCCAAACGGATCCATCCTGAATTACAATGTAAGTCAATGGGGACGGATCCGTTTTTACTGACACAATATGGTGCAATTGAAAATGGATCCGCCTCCCATTGACTTTCAATGTAAGTCAAAACGGATCCGTTTGCATTATCATGGTAATGCAAATGGATACGTTCTGAACGGATACAAGCGTTTGCATTATAGGTGCGGATCCGTCTGTGCAGATATCAGACGGATCCGCACCTAAACGCAGGTGTGAAAGTAGCCTAAATCAAGCTGTTTTGATTATTTTGTTTACATTTTCTTATAATTTGCATATTATTACCATGTCTGTCAGTCCTGTGATTTACATAATTCCACGACTTTTTCGTCTTGGTTTTGCAGTTTCAATGTTGAGTATAGGTAGGTTACCTTCAGCTTCTTCACTGTACGCCATGTTCACACATTGCTGTATTGTATTAGAGAAATCTGTGGCACTTCAGTATTTGCATCAGAGCAGCACAAACCTCTCTGTCCTGGACACCAGACTAATCACTTCTACCCACACTGACACATTAAAACACTGTTGTGTGATCCTCCCTCTATGCCCAGGATCCACACGGCATATGGGGGGGCATTAGAGGTCTTGGATGACCCCTTTAAGACACGTTTTCAAAAATTGAATTTAAACCATAATGATTTATTTCACTGACCGCAATTAGAGATCTTAAAAAAGTGTGAAGAAGCTGAGAAATTTCAGGCCAAAGCAGTTTTGGTTGTTGGTGATTGGTCAGTTGCATGTTTTGCTCCTCGGTCTGGAATTTATGCCACTTAGGCCTCATGCACACGACCGCAGCGTTTTTTTGCGGTCCGCAAAAAATGGAAGCCGCCTGTGTGCCTTCCGCAATTTGCGGAACGGAACAGGCCGCCCATTGTAGAAATGCCTATTCTCGTCCGCAAAACAGACAAGAATAGGACATGCTATATTTTTTTTACGGAGTGCTGTCCGCATCTATTGCGACCCCATTGAAGTGAATTGGTCCGCACCCGAGCCGCAAAAAATGCGGCTCGGCTGCGGACCACAAAAACAGTTGTGTGCATGAGGCCTTATGCTGGGTTCCCATCCGTTTAACCCATACAAAAAACGTACATGTTAAATAGATGCCTCAGACTGATGCCATACAGTGGCTTCCATTCACCATAGAGTTCCATTGTTAAAAAAAATATATAATATATATATATACACACTTTTTTTTACCGGACTCTGCAGGATACAAGAACACAATGTTCTGCGTTTTTGTATCCTTTTTTTCTGACGTATACATCCGTAGTGCATTGCAGATCCCCAATACACCCGGCCGGCACCCCCATAGAACTGCCTATTCTTGAAGAATAAGACATGTTCTATTTTTTTCCCCGAGCCACAGACCGGAAGATCGGGGGCGCGCTCCGGAAATGCAGATGCGGACAGCCCCCTAGAGAATGAATAGGTCTGCACCCGTTCCGCAATTTGCGGACCCATTATACGGATGTGTGAATGGAGCCTAAATAGCGTGTGATAAATGCATGTTTAGACTTGGAGTGGAAGGTATATGGGGAAGCTGCAGTGCATTTCCTTAATGTTACAAATGTGTACAGCGGTCAGAGGCGGCGGACTCTGTATTATTATTTGATTTGCATTTCTCCATGAACTAATTTCCATACGAGGATGCAGAACACCGGCTCCTTTCTAATTAATGATCCAATGAGCTTGTCATACTCGTGTAAAGACCACGCTCTTCCTCCTCTCCCTCTAATCACGATTGACTATCTTGTGTCCAGCCTCGCTATTATAGTCCTACTCTTGGTTTATGCCGGATTATTTTCGGAATCCTTGTGACTCTTTGTGCCATGAGGCTTTGTTTTTTAAGTCTATTTCGGTTCACACTTTACTTTCTATCTTTTGAAGGCGCTTTATTGTTTCCTTCTTCTTCTTTTTTTTGCTTTTCCATCTTTTTGTGTTCTGTTTTTCTCTGCTGCAAATTCTCCTGACAACTCATTGCCCGGAGGGGTTTCCTACTATGACACCAGTCTTGATCATCACCGAAAATGCTGCAGATTATAACGTATTGTGACACTGGCACCTTAAGCCATGCTGGGGAAGAGAAGCAACTGTTTAACCCTCATTGTAGGTTGGTGGATTGGGACGCCCCCCATTGACTCGCGGCCATGCGCTTGGGTGTGAATGGGTTAATCTTGAAATCAATGGCTGTCTCTGCTCCTCCTGTTGTAACGCGGTTTGTCATTTCCGATCACTATTAATATCACCTGTTAAGTGCCCAGTGGGCTTCATCGCTCCTCGGTCTGCCCATCAGCCTCACCTCTCGCACATAGGGATGGAAGGGATAATTGCTAAACATAGCATCTAATGCTTGAGGCACAGATCTGAGATTATTCCAGCCTGATTATAGGGCTGCCGCTTGCTCTTTTGAAGGCATCGATTTAAAGGCACAATCCTTTACTTAGCTTTTCCTACATTCCTCACCTTTACAGTGAAATAATAATAAAATAAAAATCCCGGCTGGATTTAGTGTTCTGATGGAAGTAATTCTGAATTTATTTCCTTGCCCTTATCTGTGAAATTTCAATGAACTACTTTATGACTCAGCCACGCTAACCGGACGCTAGAATATCAGTGACATTAATTCCCCCGCTTTTCGGATGAACACCATGGTGGCAGTAATAAAATTGTCTCATACTCTCGGCGGATTGGATGGTAACGAGTTCAGCTCCGAGGGCAAGACTGTTGAAAGCTTCAATATTAAAAGGGGAGTTAACATGCATGACTGTTATATGGCTGCCCGCTTAGCATGTTGCAGAGGGAGTTGACGTTCTGTAGCTTACACAACGAAGACAGTGTTTGACATTTTCCTTGATGCCGCCGTAGGTACTTATGAAAACATCAAATCAGTCACCCCGCTGCAAAACCTGGATGGACGCAGTGAAGAAAATTCTAGATGATATGCAAGTCATGGCTATTAGGCAATAGCATTATCAGACAACTGAAAATCTTTTCCAACTGAAAGGAGCTCAAGAACAAAGACCTGTCTGTTGCGACATATTGAAATATGGCTGAAATCACATCTGAGTCCTACATGGAAGTCAGGAGGTCGAGTAAAGCTGGCCATACACATTAGATTACAAGAATGAACCTGGATTACACCTCCTCATGCTATGCTTTGATCTAATAACGGCTTCTCAGCATAATTAGTATACAGGCCCCTATGTTGCATGCTTACATGAGGCATTAGTACACATTTTGATCAAAAAGCATAAGCCCACTCACCACTACAAGGTTGCCTCCTTGAGTGGGAACCTACTCTCTAATTTGGCGCTGCACTGCGTGGCGACCACCGTTGCCACAGCACCGGACCAGCAGAAGGCGGTACTCAGCAGCCAAACAGCACCCCTGCTGTTTGACAATGCCACCCTGGCACTGGGCCCCACCAGCACAGCAACAATAGCCGCCACGCAGCACCGCACCATGTGAACAGTTGTCAAAGGTTGAGTAAAGCTGTCCATACACATTAGATTAATGTTGGACAAACGCGGGACCGGCCATCCAGCTAGTAATTTCTGGGGCCTCCCCCCCCCCCCCCCCCCAAATAAATTGGACATTTGGATTTCACGTGCCTGAGCCTTTTGTTCCGGGTGAGATAAGTGGCCGTCAGAGGTGTCCTGCAGTGGCTTCTCAGCTTCCCTATTCTGAACACATGGCTCCGGGTGTATGGAGGCATTTGGCCAACAACCATCTAAAACGTATGACCTGGATAATAATGTGTACGTATGTGTGGTGAACCTGATGGAGTTGAATCTCATTTATCTATCTTTTGGTGGTGGTCCACCTTATAGTAATTCCAGAGTAACAGACAAAGCATATAGCAGGAAGCTCCTTGGTGCCCAAACTGTTGTAATTTGGTCCTCAATGACTAATCTCCAGGAGAACAGCTTTTTGTTTGTGTACATGGAGCTCATTCAATGGACAAAAATATTATCTTAGTATTCCTTGGAGCCATTTGTGGGAGCTGACCTTTAATTTTCTCCCAGGCGTAAGGATGGGCATACACATGGGATATAACGAATGGCCCATTTAGCAGACAACTAGCTCACTTTCCACTCGCATTCTCAGTTTCCCAGAGCATGTTCTGAATAGAGTACGCTGCTGACAGAGATCTCTGGCAGTTCTTTATCTCACCAAGACCAAAAGGATCAGGCAATTCAGAAGGTCCCATGCACATCAGAAGGTGAGCCAGTACTAATGTGAGCAGTAGGTTTGGATTAGATATGAGCAAATTTCTTGAAATTCCCTTCATCTCCAATTTGCCCAATTTATTTAAAAAAAATTATTCCGACCTGAATCATTTCTACGCAAATCAAATATGTTCTAGTTGCCCTGAAAATTGGTATATCGCACTCTAAGGTCTCCTAGGACAAAAAAAAAAAAAAAAACGGAGAAAAATATAAGTCCTAGAAGACCAGAGAGAGAGAGAGACACCCACTCGTAATACTTCTGAGTGAGACTTTCAAGCTAGTTCTCCTTCCAAAAGGACAAGAGTACTGAGTGTCCCAGTATTGCACTTGAGTGAGAGGTGCAAGCCAGTTCTCCTTCCAAAAGGACAAAACCACCTATCTATATAGGAGCTCTTATCATTTGTGTTGACTGCTGTAGGAGGACAGTATTTTGTATTTCATGTTTAATGGTATAGTACTGCCAAAATGAAAAAGAAAGGTTCTAAAAAATATGTTTCTGTGGACATCAAAGGGCTGGTCTCATCTAAGACATGCATGGCCTATCGCTAGGATAGGCCACCAATGTCAGGTGCAGGTCTCATCTCAGGGACCCGCACCTATTTCCATAACGGGCCCCTGAAAGTGAAGGTGAGTGCACCACGCATACACAGTGTGCTCTCCATTCAGCATTATGAGAGTTCGGAAAATATCCGAGCAAGCCAGCGAGTCTGGCTATTTTCAGAAGTCCCATATAAATGAACGGAGAGCGCACCGCACAAATGCGCCAACTGCTACATTCACTTCTATGGGACTGTGGAGATTGCTGAGCCAGTGCTTGGCTACTTTCGGCAGTACCATAGAAATAAATGGTGGGCGGCCTCGTATGCGCAGCTGCCGTCCCGTTCTGAAGATAGGTGCAAATCCTAGAGGTGGGACCAGTGCCTATCTGATGTTGGTGGCATATCCTAGCGATGAGACAGCCCCATTAAGTTTAAAAAAATACGCCTTTCTGCTGTCACTTTAAAATACAGTGATCGATGGCTGTAAAAGAAAATAAGAAAAAATAAGACCTCTGTCGGTGACACCGTGCAGGCCCCTTTGAATGCGGCTGATAACAATCGGAGCAAATCAAGGAGAGCAGAACAAACACATTTGTGTTTTGTCTAATCGGTTCTGTACTTTTCATCCTTATCTGCTCAGCATTAAAGCAAGTGTTGTTTTCCTCAAGACTCACTTTTTCCAATCCTGAGATGTCAGCAGACTTCTCAGGATCATAGCTTTCATAGTCATTTTTCTGTGAATTTCGGTTGGGAGCTGATAGCAGGTGTGTCTTACGTATATGTCACATGTCGCATGCTTCCAGTGAGAGGATTAAAACATCACTTTTTTCACGCTTGCGCAGTCAGCCATTTTGTGTCATTGATGCATAAGAGCTGTAATAAACAAAACAGGTTCTGCAGAATTATCCCCAATATTTCTATATAACGCCGCCCAGTCCCTGAGATTTCGGAGCCGGTAGTGATGATGCAGGGGAAGCTGGGTGTACCAAACGGTGTGATCCTGCCCACAGTGATCCAAAAGTCTTATTTGCATAAAGGTAAAAAGATTTATTTCTAAGGATTAGAGGACCGAATTTCCATAAGTAGGATTACATTTCAAGGCACCTAACCTATATGGCTTCGTACTTAGAATGAAACAGATTTTGGACGAGAGAGAATTTTAAGAAAGTTATCCACTATCCACAGGATCGGTGGGAGTCCTACTGCTAAACCCCCCCCCCCCCCCCCCCCCCCCGTACCCTCTGGAGCCCCCCCTAAAATAGATGGAGCTGCTGGTCAGAAATGTGTGCCACCGGTCCATCGTAGATAGCTGAGCGCTGTACTTGCCTTTCTCCAGCGCTCCCATGTAAATGAATGGAGCGACTAAGCACTTTTCCGACTAGCCACCCTCTCCATTTCATGAGCTCCACGGGCTACGGGGCCCCCGTTTTCATGATCGGTGGAGGTGCCACCATTAGGACCCCCACTGATCTCATAGTTATCCCCTATCCTGTGGATAGGAGATAACTTTCCATAACCAGACTACCCCTTTAATTACTTGTAATATTCATTATGAGCTTTTTATTATGTGGTTATGTCTACAACAACTGCACTTCTTGTAGCTGTTAGCATTTCTGTTGCAGTGGGACTTAGGACAAATGTATTTTTTGCATGTCTCATGCCCTTTTAATACAGACCATTTATCATGTGTTCTTCAGTCAGCAATGAATATTCCCTGCTGGTCTCATGTCCCTGTTTCTTGGCCATAGATTTACGTCGGCAGAGACCGTGGTGATGGGAGATGTGACATACGGAGCGTGCTGCGTGGATGATTACACGGCGCGGGCGCTAGGAGCGGACTTCCTGGTGCATTATGGGCACAGCTGCCTGAGTAAGTTTATATCTCCTTCTCTGTTTCAATTGTTCAGGAGTGAAATGTAGGGTAACAATTCTAGAAATACCTCAGGCTGAGTGCTGAAAAATATAGACAGGATATTTCTCTTAATGAAAATGACAACTGTGATGTTTTTGTAGGATATACTGATAATAAAGGTCGACGAGCTATTAGCATAACCATTTACTGCCAACTTATTATTTCTAGAATTTTATTTCAGGGGAAGATCACCACACTACTTATAGCATTCATACAGGCAATATGACTAGTATCTAAGCCATAATCTTGTAGAATCAACTTCTGTGTCCTTGTAGGAAAATGCCTGACGCTGACCCTGTTTGGCACTGGCAGCTGAGGCCACATTTTTCTCTAAGTAGGTTCAAAATTATCTGCTGATTAATTTCTGAATTTAACTTTGCAGTAGACTAAGCTTAGTTTTCTTGATACAGAGCTCACAATAGACATACAGTAGATAAGTGATAAAATGTTGGCTGTCTACAGCCACCACTAGACGGAGCGTTAGGACTTTCTGCATACTGTTTGATCATATGCAGAAGATTCAATCTCTGCCTCTAGTGGTGGCTGCCAAAATGTTATCACTTAACGGAGGACGGACGGAGGACGCAGAAGCAGCCTGCAAGTTCACATTCCTGATAGCCAGGGACTGTGTGTAAATGATTAAAGCCAGGTCCTCCCCAGCAGCTGATAACAGTGCCTGGGCTGTGTGCACTTCTCCCTGTCCCTGCGCTTGGCAGACGCTCCCTCACTCAGCAGAGCTGGAGAATGCAGAGTTGAAGCAGCGCAGACCAGGGAAGGGAGATCTGCCATCTGCTCAGTGTATAAATGACAGCAACATGTGGTAAGAGGACCCCTTTGTGCTGCAGGAGATTAACCCTTTAGGAGGAGGGCTCTGGTTACTGACACTTCTGGGGGGCTATTGTTACTGTCTAGTGAGGGCAGGCGGGATTAGCCTCAGGGTGAGGGCAGTGGCGGTCATCTTAACTGAATAGTGAAATTGCAGTTTTATGCAGACTGGTTGCTAAGGGCTGAATCTTAATAAATATGGGGGTAAGTCAGTCTAATAGTAACTGATTCTGAAATATCATGTTATTAGTAACTACATATACAGTATGAAAATTTAAATTAGGGTCTAAAGGTGACAGTTATCCTTTAACCATGTCTCCCTGAGCATGGCATACTTCCACTTATGAATATGTTTTCCCTCCACTTCCTGTTCAGAGGTGTGGCTAGTCACTTCCCTTATTTGCTAGTGGAGGTATCTCCCCGCTGTGAAGTCATACAGCTTCATGATGTTGCGTCTTCTCGCAAGACCCCGCTGTAGCATAGCTTCCGGGGGGACAGCGTCTCATTCAGACCAGAAGGAGACGCCTTCGCAGAGAAGAACCCTCTTTGCAGCAGTTGGGCTCTTCTCTGTGATGACATATCACTGGTCTGAGTGAGATGCTATCTCATTAGAAGCTATGGTAAAGCGGGGTCTTGTGAGAAGTCCCAGTTCTCAGCTGTATCCGAAGGCTGTGTGATGGAGAACCTCCCCTAGCAAAGCAGTGACCTCATAGGCCATATCCTCTTTTTGGATACTCAGCAGACTGGATGGAACGGTAGGTGAGTTAGTCTACATTGCAACCATGCTCCTGTTACCTTCTGTAAATTTTCCTTTGATTGGAAAGACATCGGTATGCAATGCCTGGAGTCATGTGGGTGGTGCAGAAGTCTTGCAAAGTTACGGAGTCATCTCTTTAAGCACTCCTACACCTTGGTGATTGACGTCTGCATTGTCCCTAACATCAGTGCTAGCGGCTGTGAAATCCCATGCATGCAGTGCTGTAGCCACTTCTGCAGTGCACTCCTGCACACAGATTTTTTTTTACAGAGCCTATGCATGTGAAGTGCGCCAATAAATTTGAGGTGCTATAAACCTTTGTTGACTGCACATGTCTGGAGTGCTTCGCTTGGGAGGTATTACTGCGCATTTGCAGCATGTTAGAGCCATGGGGAATGTTCAAGGTGTGCTTACAGAGATGACTGTGACTCTGCAAGGCTTCTGCACCGCCCGCATGACTCCAGGCATCACATTTGCATACATCACACACTGGTATTAAACTTACCTTTAAGATCATTGTGAAATCTACAGAAAGTAACAGATTCTTGGGGGGTAATGCTGTTAAACAGTTCTGTTTTCCTGTCCAGTTAGTTGGATACCTACTAAGTTGATAACAGGCTCCCTCTAACTAAGGCCTCATACACACAACCATATTTTCTGTGCTATTCATTTCTATGGGGGGATGCACGTATCTGTATTTTTGGAACTTCTTTTTTAAGTTCCGATGACGTATCTCTATAGGGGCTGCTAGGCGGAGCCTTCTGCCCAGCAGTGAGCCCGGTGACGTCACCGGCACTCATGGGTGGGCTTTAGCGCTGCCCTAACCTGTATAATGGCTAGGGAAGCGCTAAAGCACGCCCGCCGGAGACGTCACTTGCAAAACTGCTAGGCAGTAGCAACTGCCTAGTAGTGTTAAAAACAAAAGCAAAAAAGCCCTTGCTCTGCTTGATCCAGTGCAGGGCAAGGGAGCGCATCGGAGCATGAAATGCTCCGATGCTCATATCGGGGGGCTGCCTGGGTGAAAATGCAGATCTATCCGGGTTCAGCTCTGAACTCGGACAACCCCTTTAAATACTGCATTTCATTCTCAGGTCTGATTACTCATTTCATGTTAACGGAGTTGCCCAGGATTAGGAAAATATGTCTGCTTTCTTAAAAAAAGAAGAAAAAAAACAGCACCACCTCTTACACAGGTTGTGTGTGATATTGCAGTTCCCCATTGACTCCAGTGGAGCCAAGTTGCTGTACCAGACACAACCTGTGCCCAGAGGTGGTGCAGTTTTTTTTGTTGTTGAAGGAAACAGCAGCCATGTTTTCCTAATCCTGGACCACCCCTTTAAGCTCTTCTCGTCCTGCATGGTGTATGACACATTATACAGCTGTATAGTAGCATATGTCTTATCCATAATGCAGGGCACAAATGGGGGTGCATATTGTGAGCAGTTGTAGCGTTGAGCTGGTGGGAGTGGGTGGTGTAAGAATACTGTGGACATATGTTTTTGCGTTGTACCCAGCTAACAGGGCAGTCCAAAAACCCACATTTTAACGCTGTTGATTCAGGGCTTCATCTCTGTCATCGTATTGGGTTTCATGAGCGGTAGGGAAAACACCTCGCCGTGACCGCTCATCAGTTTACACCGCTTACAACACAGAAAACCAAATGATGAGAGGAGAAGAGATGCTACGGAGGCTTGTAGCTGGTGAAAACAGCACACCAAGGACAACAAAAAAGAAAGTTTATTGTGCACGCTGCATTGTCTGAAATGATAGAGTAGAATCAGAAGCAAATAATAGGAAGAATTCCAAAGCATTAACCCCTTGTTAATGCTGAAGGAGAACTCATTTCTGCTCTGAAAGTGCTTATTCACTTTCTCCCGACACAGCAGGGGTTATCAGTCATCTACCTGAGCTCTGCACTGCCCTCTTCTGTAGGCTCGGAATAACACAGGCTTATTTCTGTCCTGGGACGGAGAACGTCTTTTGGGTCAATAGCTTTGATTCAGTAAGCTGATCGATATGTCAGCTAGAGGAATGTAGCTTTGTTTCTACGACTATTCCTCTTCATTACTTGCCCTCATGGGTGAGATCTATCACTGGCGTAAAGCTGGTGTCACAGCGGAATAAACTTGGCTCTCATCCATCTGCTGTCCAACTGTCCTCTGTCTTTGTCCGTCTTGAAACGCTTCTCCTACACCCAGGGCTCTGCTGTTGGGTTCTGGCAAGGTTGTATTTCTACACAAAGGGGCAACTTTATGACGTGCAGGAAAATTGACAACTGGCCAGTATTAGAATGACGCAAGTGGCCATCTCCATGCACACATTTCCTTTGTTTTTATATTATAATATACTCCAATAGGTACCACATAGTTGTAGAAAGATACATCATAGGTGTGGAAATATCCCTGGCAGTGGTGGCACAAATTTGCAGGTTAAATAGGTTTTCCGAGACTTTTTAACTTATGACCTGGAACCTACACCGATCAGCTGTTAGAGAAGGCACTAGTGCTCATGTAAGCACCTTCTCACAGCTTTTCTTAGGCCAGTGATGTAAGATTCCTCTGTGATACCAAGTGATACCTTCATCTACGTTACCAAGCACAGCCACTGTACCATGCATGGCGCTGTGCTTGGTAAGCTGTTAGAAGGCTGCAGCGCTTAGAGGAGCGCTGGTGCCTTCTCAAACAGCTGATTGCTGGGTGTCCCAGGTGAAGACCCCCACCGATCAGATACTGATGGCTTATCCAGAGGATAGCTCATCAGTTAAAAAGTCTTAGAAAAACCCTTTAAGTGATGTATTACAGTCAAATGCATGCAACCTCCTTGTAGAAACCCAGCCTAGAACCACATTTCATTGATTATCTTGTGGCAATGGTACCTGACAAGGGGTGGAATCTATTGGGCAAGAATCGAACAGACCGTTCTTGCAGCTAAGGATAGTCTGAGTGACTATGACGAGGACCAGTTTGGTCCTGGGCCAGAGCATTTCCAAAACAGTAGATCTTGTGGGACGTTACCGGTATTCAGTGGTTAGCATCTACAATAAGTAGTCTTGGAAAACCACCAATGACATGGTCATGTGTGTCCAAGGCTCGTTGATGTGACTGGGGAGTGAAGGCTAGGCTGATCCCATAGAGATGCTGAAAAAGCTACAGCTGGCTATGATAGAAACGTGTCAGAACACACAAGGCATGGCAGCTTGTTGTATATGGGGCTGTATAGCCACAGACCATTCAAAGTGCCCATCCACCCCCGGTCCAATGTGATGGAGACAGTATGATGTCCAAGAGATGTTTTGCTGACAAACTTTGGACCCTGACATTCATGACACGTATTACCTATCTAAACATTGTTATAGACCAAGTACACCCTTTCTTGGCAGGGGCATTTCCTAGTGGCAGGGACCCCTTTCTTTAGGATAAAGCCACGCTGCGCCGTTGGGACTCGCACCTATATCGAGAATAGAGCCCCGAAAGTGTTGGAGGGCACACTGCGCATGCACAGCCGCCCTCCATTAATTTTCTATGGGGCCGCTGAAAATAGGCGAGCGCTGGCTTGGCTATTTTCGTCGGGCCCATAGAAGTGAATGGAAGCGGTGGCCGGTCATACGCAATGCGCTCCCATTCACTGCTATGGGGAGTGCGCTTGATGGTTGCCGGACTGCACTCCTCCAGCCACAACCTTGCGGGGCTCTGTTCCCGATATAGGTGTGGGTCCCTGCACCTATAAGACAATGGGGGCATATCCTAGCGATATGCCCCTATTGTCTGTGATGGGACAACCCCTTTAAGGCTTTGTGAACACAAGTATTTTTGCATCCATGTCTGATCTGCATTTATTGCAGACTGCATACAGACCTACGGTATTCCTTTCTATATGTCCACAAAACACATCTGTGTGCTGTCTGCATCCGTATGTCCATTCCACAGATTATAGAACATGTCCTATTCTTGTCTGTATAGGAATAGTCATTTCTAGTGATGGG